>NW_026623809.1:112417-122039 GCF_030028575.1 Malurus melanocephalus | reverse complement strand
GGCCGCTCCCGGTCACTCCCCGTGCGCAGGCGCGGCCCAGCCCCCGAGCGCCCCACCCCGCCGCCCGCCCCCCGGCGCGGCCGCGGCTCAGTCCCCGTACTTGCAGCACTTTTAATGAGCTAAAYACGCGAATACCAGAGACCGGAACAGAGCGGCCAACACCCCACAAARCCAACACCCGACACAAAGCCAACCGGCTATCGCTGCTGCCGCAGCTCCCTGTCGGTCTCTATCCCACCTCGCAGTGACCAGCTCGGAGTTTGGGTGACTAAATGCAGGAACTAAGTTTGACAGAGACCCCTGAACTAGAGGTGAAACAGCAAAAAAACCAGTCCATCCTCGTGCCTCACATTGCCAGGCGCTTCCACAGCGCTCCAAGTGTGGCTGTCCATTCCTTAATTTGAGCTTGGATGTAGGAGCACTAATCCGGGGTATGCAGCTTCTCCTCCTGTGCAGATTTCCAGTTGGCCATCATTGCCTGTGAAGTCAGTGCACACCACGTTTCATTAACAYCAGAGTAAGGAAAAGCAAAGCCAAGTCCTAACCCTGCACCAACTAAAGCATCTGAGTTCTTCCTCCTAAACTAAGTCTGTGATTTCTTTTACCTTGATTGCTTGTMGAAAATGTACATTTATCTATGACCAAGATATAGGAAGTCTCCTATAAGTTATATTTTAGCTCTCAGGCTTCTTATCAAGAATTATAGAACTGTAATGACTATTTCTGTATACAGTTAATTATTGAAGCCACTCGTGCTTGGCCATTCCTTGGTTTCCCCAGAGATCACCCAGGGTCACTGCTCTGCAACAGTTTCTGATTTAAATCAAATCCTCTGACTTACAGAATAACATGCAGGCTGGTGGATCCCTGTTTAGAAGGGGAGTAACACGGTTTCTTTAACATGTGCGTTCACGTGAAAAGAGGAATACTGAAGGYTTTCATCTGGGTCATGGGAGAAAAGAGGAGTATTGGGAGAAGCAARATAACCTCCCTGAGTGCCTGGTGTTCACTGCCTGGTTGAATCAGTCTTACCTCAAGCATCTCCTTCTCTTTTGCAACTGTGTGAAAAAACAGCACCAATTCTTCTAACACTTTTTCAGTTAGCATCTGAAGAGTCAAAAGGAAAATGACTTTTAAAATTATGCAAATAAATGTGAGTCTCAGCTGTTTCAGCATCACAAGAAAAGGGTAGGGGGCACACAGACCCTCAAAGCCCATTTCAAGCTTTTCTTACGATTGCCTGCTCTTGGAGCTCCTGGGTGTTATTCTCTTTCAGATTGGTGCTGACTGTAACAAATTCAGGAGCTGCATTAGTGAATATGGAGATTACCCTGAGAACAAACAGCTTTTCAAACTTTCTACAGCAAGAAATACTAAGTTAATTTATCCAGGTCAGGGCCTACTACAAGAAGTAGCTTTTTCTCTTAAGCCATTAAAAAAACCCCAAACCCYGGAATTCCAGCAGTATTCCCYTAACAGGGAAGCACAGTCCAAATTTCTTATGAATAGTCACAACAGAAGAAAAAGAAAGGTCTGGAGGAGGAGTACCAGGATGTAAGCAAAGTGCAAACTCCTTACCAGGATCCATATTCATGCCTTCTGAAATCCTGCATCTTTCACAAATGCATGTTTCGTGAACCTTCTTGATCTTGTCACCTTCTTGGACCAGCCTCTCATTCTCCTTCTTTATCTCCTTTATCTCCTGCTGAGTGCCATGCCATTAACACAAGTTGTAAGTGAGGCAAGTTTCCAAGATTTTCTTCTCCTTAGTAATACTGAAAATGACAACTTGACAAGTGCTGCACTGGCACCAAGAATCAGACCCTGCCTTCTGCCTCTACCACCACAGCAAATTAGGCTGCTGCAGGTCCTTGCTGCTCCTTCTTGACAGGATTAATACCTTTATCGCATCCACACATCACAGCAAGTACTAGAAAAATTTGATCATGGAGGAATTCCTTTTAGCATCTCTATCTTTTCTTGTGCTCCCTCTCATTTGTATAAATAATGTACTCACTGAGGAACACATAAACATTGTGAAGAAAAGGGTGTCTTATATCTTTAAGTCATTGCATTATTCCCTACACAATCCAGGTATTACCAGGCAATTGGATAAGCTGATCAACCTCCCAGGCTGAATGCAATTCTCCAAGAGGATCAATAAGCATGTGGATTAGGGTATCTGGCTGATAGTGTCAGAAGCTTTGGGAACATTTCACAGGAAATCTCAGAGGCTCTTAAGAAAATCAAACTGTGAGATAAGAGAAATTACCATCCCACAGATTGAGCATTGGAAAGTAAAGTGAGATTCTATACCCATAGGATACCAAGAGAGCCTTCTGTACGTGACAGAAGTAGCACTAAGCATATCCTAGAGTTATGCCTGAGAGTCAGGGAACAGTGAAATGCCAATTCTGAATCTAAACTGGATTTTACAAAGTCAGATCTGTTTGAAACAGAAGCCCCCARATAATCCCAGCTCTCTCAGCTTTTCCTCCAGTCCCTCAATCTTCTCTGGACTCTGACTAGTACATCSATATCTCTTTTGTACCAGGGACCTAGAACCAGACAAAATATTCCCAGTTTGGCCTCCCCAGAGCTGAGCAGATGGGAAAACAACTTGCAGAAGAATACAAAGACATTCTGATAAAGAAAACAAGCAAGACAATCCTTAACATGATCCTGTATGGATCAGAATATAGAAATTACTCAACAACTTATCTATTTTTCTCTCTTACCTCTGCTCTTGCTAGCTGTTGTTTGAGTGTTTGCACCAACTGATTCTTCTTTTTCAGCTCTGTTTCTAGKTGGTATCTGCTGACAAAGCTGTAGAATCAAAGAGCAAAGACTTAGGGGCAAAAATAGGAGCGCTGCACACCTTCTAATTTCACAAATATGCCCTTTTTAAAGTGTTTGCTTTTGGTTTGTGACCAACAGATTTAACGAGCAAACTTAGCAGCAAAGYTGCACATGGGTCAGAGCTCATCACAACCCTCCATGGGGGAACATCACGGCAGGGGGACAACTAAGAGAGATGGGAGGGACGTACCATYTTGTTGCTTTCTTCTTCGAAACCGCTTCCACTTTCTTGTCACACTTAGGCATTCTTAAAAGAGGGAAAAAATACAGTTACCAGAAGTCTACTGCRTTCAAGTCTGTTAGTTCGACAGAATCTGCAAAATGAGCCATTCTTAGGATATCTGCCAAATAAATGCATCAATATTTTGCTCTGATTTACCCTTGGTTTGCAGCCTTGAAGGCACCGTCCACTGGAACGTTTGAGGCAAAGTCAGAACTGGGAACCTTGCTGAACTCTGGCTCTGATGTATTGCTGACACATTGTCTCTTTGCATGTGAAGTCGTTAGCGATTCTGTGAGAAAAAGACAACTGTGAGAATACCACAGCCTAGAAAAGACTCTCATTAAGGTCTCATGCCTTTAATTGGAGGTACATAAGTTATATCTGGCTAGAACGGAGGCTTTAAGGTAGAAGTAACTAAGAGCARTCCTCAAGTTTTACCCAGGATCAAGGGTCCAGAATAAGCCACAAATAGGTCAGATGTAAACAATTACCAGGCTAGCACTAGTGAGAGCTTGATATGATAATATAAAATAAAGAAGGTCTCAGTATCAAGCAAACATTGTGCCACAAGGTTGTTGTTCAATACCAAAAGMAAAACAATCACAGCCCACATGACACTCTGTTAGGAGACTCCATATTTCACTATGAGTGAATAGCTACTAAAATAACATTGAAAACCAGCTTTTTATACGGTTTATTTCTCTGAAATCACAAGTGTGTGAGTATGTAAAACTTTGTTCACTCACTGGGTTTAGGAAGTTGCTCTTTATCCCCCAGATTAAGTATTTTTCAAATGGCACACCCGTGAGCATATTTACACTAGAGCAACACGGAGTTTCCACCGATGCAGCCCATTTCCCATGTTTTTAACGCTAAGCCTGGGGGCCTCACTCATATAAAATGCTACAACGTGCTGCAAGCAGAATTAAAAGATTTAGCAAAGTAAGAGACTGTGAAGGAAGCATCTTTCACATCAAAAGGCCGTTGCCTTCAGCCGGCGGAGGGTACACACAGCAGGCTGAGAGTTAACTGAGTTCTAAATAGGGACAAAACAGTGAMTTAAAGCTTCTAATTAGATTTTGGAACACCCACCACGCAGCCAGGCAGCGACTGAACTCCCTAACGCCGGCGCACCCCGCACCCCTCGGCCCAATCCCGCCAGTCGTGACCACCGGGTGTCACTCCGTGCCCCGCACTTACCTGCGGACGGCTCGGAGCCCTGGGGCCGGGCGAGCACGGGGATGCGGGAGGACGGTCCCACCATGGCGGCTGCGTTCCCCTCAGGAGTTCGAACCGCGCGCGGCGGGGCGGTTGGGCGGATCCGCGCATGCGCGGGGCGCGCGCCCGCGCTGGCTCGCGCTCCGTCCGTTGCCCGCCGTTTTCTGCCTCGCGCCGTTTTCTGCCTCGCGCCCCCTCCCTCAGGGAAGGCGCTGGCGGCCGTGACGGGGGCGGCGGTCCCGGGCGATGCTCCTGCCCTCAGGGCAAAGCGGAGCCCAGTTCCTTCCTTCCTTTACTGCCCTCTCACCGCCTCCCTCTGTGGTTTGGGCACTCGAAACCCGAATATCGAGGGGTTTGTGGCCGTCTGTGCGGACGTGCAGGAGTCAGAGCTGTGAGGGTGCTGGTGCTGACGCTGGTGTGTGAGGTACTAAAATTGCCCTCCCATGAGGCAATCTGTATCAAATGTTTCCCGACTTAAAGACATTTTTGCAGTGTTTGCGCAACATGGTAGGTGGGTTTGCTCATAATGGGTGGGAAATCCCGACCGAAATCCCTCCCTCTAACAATGGGAGCAGCTCCGTGAGGAGGGTGCTGCAGTCCCAGCCTGAGGGTGGCTTTGGCCGCCCAAAGACCCACATGAACATCCCTTATGACAATTTCACGATAAAACTGTGAAACTGAAACGTGAAAAATACCAAAACACGAAACTGACRTATCTGACATACTTAAAACTCTGCCATGTTCCTAATGGATATCAGGGAACTGCTTGCTATCTGTCTCCCGCAGCACAGGGACAACTCATGGGTGTCAGAAGAGGAAGTATTTTAAAGATGCATACTTCCCTTTGGAAAATATTAGACACTTAAAAGATGAATAACCACAGTGGTCTTGGTGAAAATGAAGCAACACACAGATTTTAGGAAAGTTTGTCATAAGCATTTATTGTATGTCAACTTGTAGACAGAATGTTTTATTTTCCAGCAAATAAGGGCAAGGAAATGTTTGTTTTCCTATTTGTTTCTGGTAGAGGGGGGGAAAAAAAACTCTAAAATTCAAGATTCACCAGATACATGAATTTTAAAAAGTTGCATGTTTGTGGGGAATGCCTTGAGTGGAAACACACTTCGAAGAGGGCACACAAGGCACCTGAGTCGGGGGTGGGGGGACGAGGACTCTTTTCTCAAAGGGGAAATTCACACTGAAAATCTTTGGCAGTATTAGAATTCATTCAGATAAAACAAATTGAAGTCGTTATTAGAAATAGATTTGGGCTGGATTCTGCAGCCTCTTCCATGGTCAGGAAGAGGCTGTGTCAACTTGGAAGTCTCAATGGGACTYTTTATAATATCTGAGCTATTTTGATGAGGTCTGTGGACCTGSGCCTTGCATAAAATAAAAAATGAAAGACTTAATTTTTATTAACAATACACTTCACTGGATACCTAGATTGTCAGGATTTTCAGTAGTTCAGTTTTGGACCTTTTTTTTTTTTCACATGAGTTCTCTTTCTCTGTCATTAAATACCTGGAGAGCTTCACCTCATTATTTCTCTCAAGAAAACAAAAGCTAATCACCTTATAGGARGTGACAAACCAGGTTTACTCGATAAGTCCTGTGAACACCTGTGAACAYGGCACCAGACACTGGAAGTCAAAGGGTTTGTCCATCAAGACGGCTGTCACGTCCTCTCACTGGCATCAGGTCTGCTGGTTCTGTGAAAACACACATTTTGCACGGCTGAAATACTAAGAAATAGTCTCAGCTCTAGGAGAGGTGGGAGGAAAAAATTGATATTTACAGCTCTAAGGACATTCAGGCTTCCCCTTTCCCTAGCAGCAGCTTTTCTTTCTGCAAGGTCTCAGCTGTTGTAACCGGAACTTTGTGCACTAGATCGTTTGATCCAAACATCGGGCATGTCAGGTTGGCTGTTGGGYAGCACGACCGGCCCTTCGTTCCCCAATCCAAACCGATTTTTCCATGAAGAGCCGTTCTGCTGTGATGCAGCTGGAGAGACATCAAAGACAGTCTCCCTCAGGTCCAGCCGCAGGGTATCTCTCTTCCCGTTCAGGTAACCTCGCTCTGCGTTACTGTAGGAGTCAGACAGCTCTAAGGCATCTGGACAGGAACTGGCTGATTCAGCGAGCTTCAGGCCTTGCTCRAAGTCGCTGATCGATGTCTCGCTGGAGATGTTGAGCATATCAAAAGAGCTGCCAAGAGAACAAAGGCATCTGTGAATTTTGTAGATGTCAGCAGCAGGGAGAGGGCTGTGGTCTGAGGTATAATCTGACTGCTGCTGGGCAGTGTCACTGGAGCACTGGGATTTATTGAGCTGCCCTTCTTCTTTCATGCCAGCTGGCTGGATGTGRTCCAGCCCAGACCCATCCCATGCTTTCAGACCATACTTTCGACAGTGACAATCTCGGCAGAGTCTCTCCCTGTGAATTTCTGTTTCTGAGGTGCTGTGCTTGTAAGGAGAGGAAGTTTGCAAGGCGGGACACTGGCACAGGCCAACCTGCTTGTCTCCGAGGGTCTCCTGCAGACTCTGTCTCTCTCTTTCCAGGGAGGGCTGCGTTCCTACTCGAGGGCATCTGTTGTCTTCAACTTGTATGTCTTCAGAGAGCACAGAGGGCCGGTTAGACAGTTTGCTTGTGGAGGTGCTGTTGTCAAAACTGTCACTGAGTTTCCTGGACAAGGGCTGGAGCTCGTATTGCTCGTTTGCAGTGTTGGACTCCTGGACCTTCCGCAACCGGTTTTGCTTGTCACTGCCCCCACAGGCAAAGTTGGGCCCAGAGTYGTCAGAGTAGTCTTTCATGGTGTGGGCACAAGGCCAAAGGATCTGCCCGCAGTTCTTTTCCGGGCCAAAGAAGCAGCAGAGCGACTGGAAGAAGAAGCTGGCAAACCCACAGCTGATACAATTGATCATCATGACGAATATCCCCAGCTTCCTGTACGCCAGGACYGTGGCAGGCAACATAATGACCCCTGCAGAGAAAAGAGCAGAAGCTGCCATGGCTGTGGCRCAGCTCATCTGCTTCAGGGAAAAGGCCACTCGGCTCAGGCGGTCAGAATGGGGGCACAGGTGGTARGAGATGCAGTAGTTGACGGTGAAGTCAACAGAAAGACCTACTGCGGCTGAAATGAAGAGAGACTCCACTGCATTGAGCTGCCACTCCAAGAGGACCAAAAGGCCAATGGTTACCAGGACAGTGCCTGCAATGGCAGTAACAGAGAAAACGCTAAGGAGAACGTTCCAGGTTGTAAGCAGCAGCACCACAAAGGAAACAGCTATGGAGAGCCCCATGACCACCATGGTTTCTGTGCTTAGACTGTGCTGGAGGTTGTACAGCTCTAGTTTACTGGTAAACCATCCRTTCTGAAGCCCCACGGGGGCAGTTTTCATTTCCTCTGTTATCCAGAGGCTGATTTCATCATAGAACTGTTTGGCTTTGCTGTAGTTGAAGCTATAGTGATAAATAGTTTGAAACTGCAGTACTAAGGCAGCAACATTTCCCTCCCCATCAAACCTGAGGCCCAGATCGTACATTTCTGTCCCTTCCCTGCCCTCTTCCAGGAGCATCATTTTAATGCAGTGCAGGAAGACTTCACTTCTGTAAGGGAAGGAGAACTGGTTACAGCAGAGGTTGAAGCTGTGGTCTCGCTGAGAGCACTGTCGACTGTCCATCCACCTGAGGAACTCCTCCATGAAGCACACAGTAGATTTCTGCTCTGCATCAGGGTAATAGAAAGTTTTGTTCTTCACTTTTTGGCAGAATTCAAGGAGCCACTTCTGGGCATCAGGATTTTGGATGGTGAAGGTGGTGTCTGTCACTAGAGTGCCATTGCTTTTTGGATTAAAATGGTCCCCATTATCCACAGGCAGAATGCCCCAGACTATTGTGACAGGCATACGTTGCCCTTCTCCGTGCTCCAGCCTCTCAAACATGAACTGGTGGCAGTACTCRGAATCGTACCTCTCAAAGGGGTGGCTCAGCCTGAACACTTGGACAGATGACGTCTCCAGAGTTGGGAGTTTGAGTTTGGGGTTGGAACAGGAAATGTAGGCACCTCCTATGGCTAAGGCAGCAAACCAGCAGATCCAGATGTACCGAAACTTGATGACCCCACAAGGCAGAATCTTTTCAAAGAGCAGCTTGGAGGTTTCAGACAGTGTGTTCTGGAGAGCCCGGAGGATGTAATGGATGGAGAGTGCGGCTCTCTTGTGGCTGCTGTTGTTCCAGTAGGCTTCTGGCTTGTAAACGCAGGTTGTTGCAATGTAGCGCTCGTATAGCACAGCAGAAGAGGGCAGCCAGGTCATCATGAAAACCAGGTTCACCAGCACTGAGGTGCCCATGTAGACGGCGAAGCAGCGGATGGCTGTGATGGTGCTGATATAGCTGGCGTAGAAGGCAGCGCCTGTTGTGAAGCACGAGACCAACACGAGATACGCAAAATGGTGCATGGTTTGACTCACCCACTGAGCAAGCCCAGYGGAAGGGTTCTGCCTCTTGCTGAGGTTCCACAGGTCGAAGAAGACAAAAGTGTGGTTGGCACAAATGCTGCTGAGAATGATGACTGCWGTCAGGTTTACAAAAGGGAAATAGGTGAATCTGAAGGCCACCTTGTACAAGAAGTAGGAGATCATCAAAGAACTGACAACAGCAAGCAGGACCATCAAGGTAATGAAGACTGAGCGTAAATAAAAAGAAATGCTTAGAAAAATAGCTAATATTGCCAGGACTGGATACTTAGTATCCAGTAAAAGGTAGTGATGGAACAGTTTCTGTTTAAGGCCCAGATCCATTCCAGTAATAGATGTGTAGTTATCAAACAGATCCCAGGTTTCGAGGTTGTCTAAGTAGATCCCCATCATAGATGCACCTTTTCTTGTAGGCAGGAAAAGCAGGCTGTACTTGAGAGAGGGCACTTGGTACTCCATTGTCTGGGGACTGAGGAAGTCCCTGTCGACCAAGAAGTGAAGCAGTTGATAGATGGCATTGAAGCGGGTACATTTTTCTGGGACTTGGGCGCACTGAGAGTGTTTCTGTCTGACAGCTTCAGGGCCTATGCAGGATGGAGTGAGGACACCTCGGTGGTAGTCTGGAGCACAGGCACGGAGCAGGGCCAGGGTGTGGGAGATGTCTCCTTGGGTTATCTCCAGACATGAAGACCTGTTGTACAGGACAGCAATGTAGTTCCCCAGGGACCAGCTCGGGCAGCATTCATTGGCCTCAGTGCGCTGGCAGAGGTCTCTAAAATGCACATGTGAGCGTATCTGAAAAACATGAGGAGGCATCAGGTCAGACCCTCTCTTGCGCCCCAGAG
>NW_026623809.1:54195-112008 GCF_030028575.1 Malurus melanocephalus | reverse complement strand
CTCTCCTTTTTCCCCTTTCCTCTTTACCCAAGGTGTATCACTCACCCCCTGCTATCCTCCCAGTGACAAATCCCAAACACCAAATCTATGGAAAGTTTGTAGCCTTTTGAAAAAATTAAAACCAATCCATTATTTATATTTTATAACTGCAGGTTTGAAAATTTGSCTCCTGTGGCAAATGCAGTTTATCCATACAAACTTCCCACGTATAGAACTTTTTGCCAGTCTGCAAGCTGGTAGCTCCRTTTCTGTAACTAGGTTCTGCTGCCCAAAATCCTCAGCAGCTTCTGATGGACACTTTTGGCTTCTGGACCACTCCTGTTCAGTGTCCATTTATTCTTGTTTAATTTGCAACGGTCAGGTGGGATCATCCCTGTATTGCCAAGTAGGTGAAATGCTCTGGAATCCTCCAGGGTGAAACCTGTTGCATATCTTACATTGTTTTTTGTCTGGCGTCCTTTCAGCAAGAGATCAAAGATTGCAACAGACAGAAAAGAGACAGCCTATACATGTGTTCTTCCTGCCATACTGACCTTGTCTTGTTCCATTTGACACATAGACTGAATAGCTTGCAAATTCCATAAGCTCCCAGCGGTTGTGGACATAAATACCAGCTGGGAATAGCTCTTTTCTGTAATAAAGAAGAAGAAAAAAATTATAAAAGGGTYAGGTAATGAAGATGAATCACCCAGGCTGTTTGGAGTAGACTCTCTGTTCATAGAAAAAAAGAAATATAAATCTCTGTCCAAAGGACTGTCCTGGAGGGCTCCCTGTAGGGAAGCAGGTCACAAGACAGTAGTGAGGGGTAGCATATGCCTTGTGTGACCTCAACCCTACTCCTTGAAATTGGCCAGCAGAATCAGGGCATTTTCAAAATCAAATGTCACCTTGCCTTTAGTGACCRATCACATATGGCTCTACACTCCTGGAACAGGGGAGGAACTCGAGCTCAGCCAAAAACCCCCATGGACCTGCCAATTTGGTGTGACTCGTTTCAGAGGTGGATAGAAGCTGGGAGGAGAATACAAATATCTGCATGCTGTTCCTCCTGTCTCTACTTACTAATGCCTGTTTTGGGACAAATTGGTGGGGGGGTGTTGGTTTTCTATTTTTCTCTCCATTTATATTTACATTTTTCAAGAAGAAAAGAATGAACAGAGAGGGGGTGGGAGCAGACAAGGGAGAGGGAGCAGACAACGAGTGGGGCTACGCTTTTTTTTCAGCGTATTCACTTTTGATAGGAGTAAATGGTGAAAACATTAGTCCTTTAATGTGTGCTTTTAAGGTATATTTTTAAAGGAAGAAGCAAGCTAAAAGGAGAAACAGCTCTTCAGAATTTCTGAACCAGCCTTTTCTGACCACTGAGTTATAAAGTGCTGTGARGGCACTATCAGAGCTCTAACAGGTGGAATTGTACACGCTGCTTGCTTAGAGCAAATTCAGAGTATTCCTGTGTCCTAAACTCTGACAACTCTGTCAGTTGAATTCTCAGTATGCAGTATTTACAGCCCTATTGAGATTTCACTCACCAGGGGGACCACAGAAGAATCCATCTGCTCCATAGGTGGTTTCCACCATTCTCCGTGTCCTTGCTGCTTGTTCTCCCTGAGCAGCCTTCTGTCCTCTGCCAATGCCAAGGTCATCATAGCTAGTGAGAGGGCACATTATAGTCAATAGCTATTATTGTTTACTAGGGAGTGTCTGGCGCGGAGTTACATTCACTGACAAGGCTCTGGTGCCACACACAGTGAAAAGGAGCCCAAATCCATTGCAGGCACACAGATTTCAAAGTCTCCAGTGTCTCAGTTGCTTTTAAGCATAGAAAGTATGTTCGAATTTGCATATATATTTTGGAATATTGAATCTGTAACTTTACAGCCAACTTGTTCCTCAAACCCTCTGAACCAAGCTCAAATACCTTTTCTTCTTGGCATAGGGAGAAAGGGAAAGGGTCTTCTTGTAGCCTGTATGGCTCTCGACATTCCTCCACACAATGAGCTTCCTGCCAATGTCAGTGTCCCGTGGCTCGAAACCCTGCACCAAGGAAAAGGGCTTTGTCACAGCTCCACTTCAGCTCAGCTGTCCTTAGGCCTCCTCTGATACATGGAAACTGTATGTATTACTGCATCTTGGAGATATACATGAATTGAACTTTGCCTGGAAAACATCCCAGAGATGAGAGAAAAAATGTGTCCCCATTCCCATTCCCTTCCCAGAAACAATAGCTACAATTATCTCTCACTGATCTCCTAAGAATTTATCCTCTTTTTCAAATGTAATAGTCCCGTACAGAAATGGGACTAATTCTCATTTTTGTGCACAAACTCTAGTGTATTCTTATTTTCTCCTGATTCCTCCATTAGCCAGAGACAGGGATGACTTTAGGGAATGTGGCATTCTGCATGGAAAAYATCCCATGTGCATAGTGCTCAGAACAGGGCATGTTCTCCATGTCAAGAGCCTCATGCACGGACTGTAGGAGCAAAGCCAGCTCTTCCATCCAGTCTCTGCCGAGCCTAGCTACTCCCTGTGGCAATCCCAGCCTGCCAGCCTTGGAAGAGGAGCAAAGGGATCAATCCCAGTTTGTGCTGGCAGTGTCTCCACACCAGAGTGAAGGCACTGGTGGCAGTCCACAGCATGGCTGAGGGATGGGCTGGTGGCTGCCACTGGCATGGGTTGTGCTCTCCCTGTGAGTCAGGAGCAGCTGTGCAGGACTGGCGCATTCTGCTCCTCTTGAAGAGATATCACTGACTGGGCATGGATTTTCCTTATGTTCCTATTGATACATCAGTTGAAGTGACTTACCATTAGGGGTTGTGAAAAGTCAGGCAAATCCCCAACCAGCAGCCCAGCCACGGTGCAGATCACTGCCACCATGCAGCACAGCAGCAGCATGGCCAGGGGCCACTCTGCGATCAGCTGAGAGTAACTGCATTCAACAGGAGAAGAAAAAATGCAGCTGGTAAGATGCTTCTGCTCTGAGCACAAAGCCTGCTGTTGAACCAATGAGGTGTTAGTAACAGGAAGGAAAAAATCAGGGTCTCTGGTTTGAGCAGTTATTTATTSCGAAGCTTGGAGGCTCTAGTGCAGCTATTAATGAACATGTTACACCTCTAACTGGATGTTTGCAGGCAACTCTAATTAACTCGGGTAATTACATTTTACCTCCCTGCATATTCCAGCTTTTTCAATCAAAGTAATAAAAACCAGACCCTTGTGTCCTGGGGCAAAATGAAGCTTTAAATATTTAAGTTCAAAGATTGCATTTATTAAGAGCCTCTTCATTTTCCCCGCATTGTGCAATGTCAGCTGGTGGCTGCAACAGTTTGGTCTGCAGATTTCCAAACTGGACCCTGAGAAATCTYTGGATTATTCTGAAGAGTCCCTGAAGGTAACTGACTTGAGCAAGCCSACTGTTGTTGGTCTAAATTAGTGGKTTTAGACACTGCTCTAAAATCATATGTATTCACTAGAATAGATATAATTTTAATGACATTTCACTCAATTTTCATGACATTTCTATACCATCCAGACCCTTCCAGGGAAGCAGATTACTCTGGCCAAAGTATTTTTTGCCAGTTACTTTTGTTCTTAAAGAGCTGATGCAAATTTTTCTGTCCAAGTTCTGYTTTTCCTTTGGGACAAACTGTCTCCCATATAGAATTCATTATGAAATTTACTCTCACAGATTTTTTAACAGTGCAGGTTTTACTGTATCAAAATTTTTGTCTTCCTCAGAAATATCAGTGAGATATAAGAGGGGAATGGGGTCCTGCTCTGGTTTGGCAGGTTTTAGGTAGCTCTTCTGTGTTCTGATGTATTTCTGAAATATAAGAAATTCTTCGTTCAAAAATAGTTGACAAGTATTTGTGAAGGGAAGTGAAATAKTTATGAACTTAATTTGCAATGGAATGTTTCTGCTTGCCTGCTCTTTTGCCCCTTTTGCCTGGGACTCCACTGCAGCTATTTCATMATTAGAAATTGTCACAAGCACCTCAAAAACTTTTTCACATGACTTTTGATTTTTTTTAAATGTTGGCATTTTTTCCAATTTACAAYTGCCTTATCCAGTTTGTTTTCATAGATGCAGTCTTTACTATGAAAATTAACAAAACTGCCCTTTACTCATTTGCGTACCTAAATTTTGGAGGCTGTTTTGTTTGTTTCCGTGTCCAATTACCAGAAAAAAAAGAACCAAAAAACCAAACAAACAGAAAAACCCCAAACAAATGAACAAAAAAAAAAAACCCAGAAAACTGCTGCAGCCTCTGACTACGGAAGGTGCTTACCCAAACCATCCAGAAACAATAGTTTACARAAGTCAGCTTTTAAACAGAAGTAGAAAACAAAATTATTTTAATTTTGATAAACGTATTTAAAATTTTCTGTCCTTTGAAAARATGAGTGTATTTCATGGATGGGCTCTTTTCCTTATTGCTCATCTGATAGTGCCTGGATTAATCTTACCAGGCACCTGCCCAAGAACAGCTACTGAGACAGTGTTGCTATTCATTAATGCAGGTTAAATTGATCTCACAAGCAAATGGAGATTTTTCCAAGGAGTGGGAAGGCTGACCTCGCCTCGGGAGCTGAGCCTGCTGGGATGTCACCAGCAGTAACACTCTGCTTCTCCTAATAGCAGAACAGGAGARCACTGATCACAGGGTGCAAGGGCAGGAAGCTTTTGCTGTTAAACATACCTTTTTGGCATCCTGAAAGCTTTGTCATGTCTGCAGATAGAAAGGAAAAAAGATGTGTTCATTTAGTATTTTCCTGGGATGCCCAGTGCTGGGCTGTTCCCTGAGCAGGTTAACCCTTGCAGAGCTCTAAGCACCAAGGTGAGCCAGTGCTGACACAGTTCTGGCACTGTTTGAATTAGTTTAATGAATAACAGAGCTTTTTCCTCTCCCATTTTAACCAAACAGGATGGGAAGCCATGTAGTCACTCCTCATTTTGCCCCTCTCAAAAAACCTCACAGAGAGTAGTGSACATTAACTCTGCAGTCCCATAGAAATCCCATTGCAGATCTTATCCATCAAAATCTATCTGGTTTAAATGCTTTTCCTGCCCTTCTTAAACTGTTTCTTGACAAAAGCAAACCTCTTTATTAAATCTCATGAGTTGGGCTAGCAACAACTATAGATAGTTTTTATTTCCTGTTTAGCTCAATGAGGATTTTCCCAAAAAAAGGTGGCGCTCATTTGTTTCCTGGGACCCTCCAAAAACTGTGTCTTTTCAGGCTATACRAGCARAATGYCAGCGGAGCAGCTAAAAATATTTTATCAGCATTTTCTTCACAGAGGAGCATGTRTCAYTYGAAGGGCTCTGAGGTGGGAAATAAMGAAGCCTTCCCTMGGRGATCCAAAGTTGTCAATGAATCCCTGAGGACAAGCTTTCTTGGTGGCTCAGGTATCTGCAGGACCTTTCGTTCTGCTCTTTCTCTGCACGGAGACAACCCCTTGAAATATGCTCCAGTCTGGCACGGCCTTGGCTTGGACACAACTTCCAGAGAACTGATCCCACTTCCTTCCTCAGCTGTGCCAAGCCCTGCTCAACCAGTGCTCCCTCCTCCTCTCCCTCTCCTACACTGCTGCTTGAACTGGGAGAAGGTCCTGCTGCACCCCAGTATCTGTGTTAGGCAGATGGCCTCGCCTCCATGCAGCAGCCAACTGGTTACCTAGAGGCAGCTCATCCTTCCTAACCCTGTTCTGTGTGCCAGAAATGGAAAAGCAGTGGAGGAGAGTTGCCCATGGCAGTCACTCATGGTGGCTCATGTAATAAATGATTCTGTGTTTTGCTTGTCACTACTAGCTAATGCTCTGTAAATTTGGGACAGACAGGAGCAGAGCAAAAGCCTCCCCAGATTATCAAAGCGAGGTCTCTCTCTGGCAGTGCGCTGCCCAGCCTGTGCTAATTCCCTCACAATAGCTCCTCAAGCAGATTTGCTTGGATTAAAAACCTCATTCTGGCATTATTATGTTATCACTTTTCTGACTGCTGGTGCTGCACACTCTGCCAGGGATTTGCAATCCAGCTGTGCTTCCTACTTAAATAACCTGTTACAGAGGACGTGGTTGGCAATTTTGTGACTAGCATATTCGTGAAAATGGATCCAGGAAAAGGATCCAGGAAAAGGATTCAGAAAAGGATCCAGGCTCCTTTGACTGCAGTTCCTCCATACTGCAAACAGAAGAAAATGAAATCCTCTGTAAATGGCTGGAAAAATGAGACTGTAAAGGGCTTTTGTGCCTAACACTGCAATGCTGTACACAGGCAAGGAAGGAATCCTGTGCCATCTTTTATCAGGATTCAGTGGCTATGGCTGGAGCAGTGAAGGGATCATGGTCTCTTKTGCCAAGAGTGGACTCTAAAAGGCACACACAGGAGGAAGGATGGTGCTGACTGGAAGGAGCAGAAGGTGTAGCACAGGCTGTTGTTACCCAGGCACCTTGCACACAAATGATTCTGTCATGGACAACAAAGAATTCATACCCTGGTCGCTGCCCAACCTGGAAAACCAAATAATGTCCCCTGCTTCTGTATCTCTCACTGCTCAGCTGTAACCAGCACTTACCCTCGCCTGCCACTGCCTTCCAGCACTGGCAGCAGCTTCTGTGGGGACAGGAAAAGAATGAACTCTGCTTSTATCACTGAGAAMTCTGCCAAGATAAAGGACTGGCAGCTGGGTGTCTTGGAGTGCAAAGGGAGAAAATACAAAGGTAAAGGAAGATGGGCATATTCACAGCTGTGACCTAGGAGTGACTGAGTGACCTTGGCTTTACCCCGTGAGTCCCTTGAGAAGGAAATCCCACCTCTCACTGACATGTATGCCCATACAGAGCTAGAGAGCAAACTGGATCCTTCTGTGCATTTTGGGGCAGCTGCTGCCCCRAGCTGAAGAGCAAACCCGTGTTTCATGCATCCCAGCTCAGACCCTGCTCATCCCTCCCACTCTCCCCCACCAAGTCTGGAAGATGCTCTTTTGAGCCGCCCTCTATGTGCCCCTTACCTGACTGTGACAACATGATGTTGCACTGGCTGCCGCTGCCCGGGGGACCACTGCTTCCAGGGCATTTCCGGGGCCTCGTGGTGGGAGGCTGGCACGAGATCACCGCTGGAAAGGTGGGAACACAGCACGGGCCTCTCGCCATGCCCAAGGACTGAGGGAAGGCTGTAGCTGTCTCGGGACTCCTCCTGGGTGCAGGGATGATACGGGTGATGCTGCTGCAAGTCCTGGGAGCTCGATGGCACCTGGCCGTTGGACTGGGTGGAAACCGGCCCAAGCGTGTGGCTGGAGGAGGGCAGGTTGTCTTCCCCCAGCCTGGGGGATGCAGGAATGGGGCAGTGRTGGACTGGGCAGATTTTTTCCCAGGAAGTGCCACTGTAGCTGAGCTCAGTGTTCCCGATCTCTGGCATGGCGAGGCAGGTCTGGCAAGGTCCTGCATTTTGTTTTTCTCTATGAGAGAAATGAAAAGTAAGGTAAAACAGCAGAGAGGTTGAAAGGCTGCACTGGGGAGTCACATCCTGAGAACAAGAGATGCTCACAGACCTCCCACAAWTTTCAAAACTCACCCATTGTATCCTGTACCAGGAGTCAGCCTTATGGCTGAACAGGATTGTGTTTTTTGTAAAGACATCCATGACTCACTCAAGAATCCCAAGTGATGGAGGATTCTTCAATCTATCCTTTGCGTGTGTTGCTCCAAAAGTTTTAAAAATTGGGTAATATCCCCCCAAAAATTCTCCAAACTATTTCACTGTGTAGGKGGGTCCTAACTCAGGACCCAGAGAAATTAAGGAGGCCTGGGMAAACAGAAACCAGAGGAATCTGCATGTGAAGAAGCCACTCAATTATCTGCACTCATTGGGAGGATTAATTAGTGTGATTGCTCTGCAGAAGGACTGGCACTGTTTCATGTTGGGTCAGCAGGGGAGTGAGTCATGCCTGGCACTGACACAGCTGAGCAGGGAACCTGAGGGCTGTGGTGTGTAACAGGGGCTTCAGCCTCCAGCCTGGCACATCCCCTAATRGCTCCCATGTCCTGCACTCTCCATTGGACTCTTCAGGAACTTTTTAGACACACATCTCCCAAGGATGACAGMAACAGATTTTATTGATCTTATCTTGTAGGAAGGGGGTGGACTGGGATCTCTATAGATCCTTTGAAACTTCACTGTCCTCTGGCTGCTGGATTTACTGATACAAATCATTTGCAGACTCCAGTTCCCAAGTAATGAGGTGTCTGCAGGATACACTTTCTTCTCTCCAATGAATTAAAAACATTATTTCATTCCTATAGTTCTTGATTTATGGAGCCTGAGAGGTTTTTTTCTAGCTTGGAGAAAGCTTGAATAATACTTTGAGGGACTGCTTAGTCTGTGTGACACCAAAAACCCTTTACACACAGCAGACTGAGATCCTTCTGACCCAAAAAAAGCTTTAGGAATTGCTGTCCCAAGAGATGCAAATACCAGCACTCTCTGGTCCTTGTKCAGAACACGTGCCACGGTCTCTTACAGCTGAATTATGTCTTGCTGCAGTGCCTGGCATCCAGGATTAGATAGGACAAATAGTTCAGGCCAACCAGAATCAGAGTGTTTCAGGTAATCAAAGAATTATGAGGGTTGGAGCAAGACTGCAGTGAGATGAACTTTAGACTGAGGCCCCTGGTGTGATGCAGGAATAAATAAGAGTAAGAAGTTGGGGAAGGGATGTTTTTGAGATTTTGTAGAGTCCCTCTCATTTATTTTTCTCACAGCCATGGAAAAAGGCAGAATTTTAGTGATTACATGTATCTGGAATTAGACCCAAAGTTAACTGGCATGAGAATATCTATGACAAAAGAATCTGAAGAATACTATTAGCTCGGTATTGCTTGGAAATTGCTATTTTTCCCAGGAAGGAGGACATGTTGGCCTTGGCAATCTGTGCTATGTACTTTTCAAAATCAATTAAGTTTATCAACACTGATGAACTATATATTTCATGATTGTGCAAAATGGGCTTATTTCRTTAAAATCATTATGGCAAAATAATGTTTGTGGTAGCAGCTACACCAGTGCTGATGTGGACACTCATGGCACAGGCATCACACTCAGCTTCACTTGTGCACTGTGCCAATCCAGGGACCAACAACAGAGAAATCTGGACTGATTAAGCACCATCCATTGCTAAGTTTAGTTTCTAAGCCTGATGAAAGCTGCAGCAGTTACAGACACGGATAGCACGTTCCCGTGTCCTCACTTCAGAAGCCATAGTTGATGTGCAAATGCAAAGTAGCTGGAAAAAAGTCAGTATTTGTGCTGAAGCAGGTGCCAGAAAACCAGCAGACAGGTGTGTGCATACCTCAGTGAGATAAGGTTGAGATAAGGTTGTCCCCTGCAGTTCCACTGTCATTTGCCTCAGAGCTGCAAGCCAAGGTACTGGGAAGACTTRAGCTGGTTCAGCCCAGCAGGAGGGAGAGCTGCTGGCAAAGCAGGAGCTCCTGAACTGTGACAATATCCCAGTCACMCCAGAACTTGTCAAATAACATCAACAATAGGCTTGAAGTCCTTGCTGTCCTGTCCCAGGTGGATTAGTGACAGGATTACCTGGCCTTTCAAGCATGTGATTTGTGTTAGAGCTCTGTGTAAAGGTGGTTCACAATAGGAGATGCCACACTTCTCATACATGAGATTACAAATGCAGKGCCAGCAAAGCTGCTCAGGAGATGCAATCTGAACCCGTGTCTGGGGTTCTTACAGCCTCATCAGAGTCATCCCTGCACAGGGAGGGATTCAGGTGCAGCACAGGGTAGGAGCACTTGAGACACACCAAGGAAAGATTAGGGTCTGTGGCAGTCAACAAATGGAATTACATCTTTAATTAGTCGTTGCTTTTCTCCAGTAATTATAGAAGCAACTTGATGGGAAGATGCTGAACCACCACATGCCTCCAGTGCTGCTGAGCTGCAGGGGCAGAGGTGTTTGGGAGAGCTGACCTGGAGCGTCCCTCAAGCCACGCTCTCAAGCTTGAAGTGTAAATCATGCTCTTCCCGTGTGTCCAGTGACTTGTTTGGGGTTTGTAGTTTTGTACTGCAGGGAATTTTCATCAGAGAGCTGAGGTCATGGTAGTGTTGTGCTTTCACAAAGCCTAGACATTTTCTCGCTCCCTTTTTGTTGCATCTAAGATACTCATTTTCCTTGACCTTCATTCTGTTGTTTTCCCTAATTTTTGCACACTTTAAATAGGTGATGCTCTCCTGCAGTGCATAATAATTCATAAAGACACTGTCACACTGACATCTTGTATTTTGCTGTTCCTATACCTGTACTACTCATCTTTTTCTTCAAAGGAAAAGCAAAATTCTTTTCCCTCTAAACTGCTGGATGTGCATAGTAACCTGGAACCAGAGGCTTTTCATTAAATTAGCCTGTCTGCCTCATTTGAGGGTGAATATGTGATGCTGGACAGAACAAAAAGGCTTTTACAAAATACACTTTGAACGTGGTCAGGGAGAGGTAGGAGAGCATACAATGAAAAATTCCTCCTCCAAAAACCCCTCAGCTAGAAAGCCTCCCGGTGGGGAAAGCAGATGCCAAACTCTTGGATATTGCAGATTGCCTCAGGGTTTTCTGCACATACRTTGGTAGCTTTGAGTCTAATATTTCACATGAAATCACACTCTCCTTGTTTACCATCTTTGCTGTGAAATGCTGTCAAGTTCTGCTCTTCCCCCGCGTGTCGTCTCCTAACCCAGTCCCTGGCCTGCTCAGTGACTTCAGATTCTGGGATAACTTTGGCGAGTTTGGATCATTCACTCACAACTTCTCTTCATTAACTCCTTTTCAGACTAAACAATTACAGCTCTGTCAATTACCCTCCGGATATGAKTTCCTTATGCTCATCCCTCTCCAACTCCATGTTGATGTGACCTTGGTTATCCACAATCTCCAGGGCAACCTGCAGCTTGCAAATAATGATTGGTTCGGATAATCACTGCTGGCAGCTCAGCAGAGTTCGAGTCTCCACTTGCTGCTCTCCCAATTAGCCATAATGCTGGTGAGCTTAACCTTTGTTCTGCTGAGGTCTGCACCAGACACATAGGCTGGTCCTTCTTTGCCTGAAACCATGTCACTATTACTTTTCTGGGCTCTCAGGACCCTGAACTGTGCTAGAAAAATGTTTCTGGGGATTTATGATATGTGTGTTGTCAGGCACGAGAAGAGGGCAAAGCACTACACTGGACTCTTCTTGTCACGCTGACACTGACAAAGACTTCTATTTTTAACATTCATTCCCACTCTGGGTGTGTCAGATATTTGATATCTTTGGAATTRTGTGGGCAGAAATGGTCTCTCAGCCACAGAAAATCCTACAGAGGCAGCTGACAGCCTCCATTTTCTCCTCCAGGCTCAGCTGGATGCAAYCAGAGAGATGCTGGGAAAGGAGAAAAGAAGGGGTTTAAGGGAGGAGATAGACTAGGGTTAACTGTTCCTGTTACCCACAGCAGTGAGCTGTGTTGCTCTCACAATTTGCTTCCCTGTCACTTCCCCTGAGATGTCTAGACAGAATAATAATCCAATTTATGAACCTGCCCGGGTCACTCTGAGTAGAGCAGTGCTTCTCTGAGATGCGTACCACGGCACAAATGGCCTACCTTGTGTGGAGGAACCAGCAAAAGGACTGGAGCATATCCCCAAGGGCTACATGCTGTGAGTCCACCCCTTGGAGCAGGGTATTTCCTTCTTCTCTGCCCCACAGAGGATGGMTGCAGACCTGGCTTTAGGCTTTCCCAGCTCACTCTGCCCTAGCAGGATGGTTTACTGGAAGCATGCCATGTTGGCTGCACGCTCCCAGCACGGTMCCCTCGGGATGGTTTCGTTCTGCAGCACACAGAGCTGAGCTGGGGTGGAGGAAGATTCGCGGGCAGGGAAATAGTAGCACACGATCACCTTCCTTTTTTTCCTAAGCCACTCCAGCCACTCTCTGGTCCTGCTGYATCCTTTCGTCCTCCCTCCCTCCCACCCCACTTCCCGAGCCACAAAGCAGGAGAGCACACGTGGTTCTGGAAATGGACCAAAACCATTCAGCCTTTTGGAGGAACGGCTCCTTGCTTGGTCTGCCTAATTCCACCCTCATCCCCGAGCCCATTTCTGTAAGCACTGCTTTTTTTTTCTTTTTTTTTTAATAGATCATCTCCCCCTTTGCATACTAAGGAGAGGATCAGGAAAGCAGCACTTTGCGTATGAAAGATGGGAAACACCTACCGACTGAATGGAGCTGTTTGATGCCTGACTCAAAATAMAACTTCTGTTGACAGAGGAATCTCAAGAGGGAATAAAAACAAGGAGAAAAAGGGCAGGAGTCTGTACCTTGACTACAACTGGAACTCTTTTTCATTAAAAATGTTTGCTCAATTAGACATTAGGTGCCACAAAATTTCATTAATTAAAAAAAAGGAACCTAGTTTTATTTTCTTTCCCTTTTTTTTTTCTTCCTCTAGCAAGGTTTTTTTTTGCATATCAGCTGTACACGTGTTCTCAAATGAAAAAGAAATATGAATTCTTTCTGGATTAAATCCATGTGCTATAGGTCAGCTTCCATCTAGACTAATAGCTTTTTCCTGGAGAGCTGTAAATGACTTTTTAAGAATATGCTTTTATAATGGAATTTAAATTTCTCTTTGAACATAACACCAGCAAAACTGCAGTGGAGCRCTTGAAAAAAAGAGCTTTTCCCCTTGTATTTTTTAAGGAGATAAGAGTGCCCTTTCCCTGGGATTAGGGAAYGGTTCATTGCATTTCACTGTCACCTCATTATCTAGCTCCCTGTCTCTCTGACAGGGAGAGACAGGCACTCCTGAGCAATCCATCTCCTCCTTTGGCTGCAGCAAATGCTTGTGCACTAAGCAATTCCTGTGGAGTTCTTTTGTTTTACTTTTTCAGTCTAGCAGCAGGATCGTGCATACCCTTGAGAAGACCTACAGTCTTTTTGTTAGTGAGACTCCTGAGTATGTTATATGATCATGAAAAATTAATGAGACTGCAAAACTCTGCTTCCCACGTAGTCTGCYAGGAAAAGTTTAGTTTTATAATCCTTTCCATTGACTCGTGTGAGCAGCCTTACCTTTACTCCAGGCAGCTGCTGCTGCTGCCATGGTACAGGTGTGTGTGCTGGGATAGAGCCAGACAYGGAGGGCTCAAGGTTCCCACTCAGCCTTCAGTGCCAGAACAGCCCTATCTGCGCTGGGAAAATCATGTTTGCTAAGCCTCATTTTGAAGAAAAGAGGAGTGAAATGAAAAGAGAAAGGAAAAGAAAATCCCCACCTTGGTGTCCAAGGCTAAAAGAGGCCAGGAGGATGGGGCTGTTTTCTGACATCTGTCTTTTCTGGTGATGAGGTGAGCATTGATGATGAAGAGCCTTGGCTAGGGCAGAGGGTGGGGACCATGGAGCTAAGCCAGAGAGCAGCATGGGTGAAGTTAAAAATCCACCTGTGTCAGATGAATTAACTCCATAATTTATCTCTTGCAGGCTACAGTAATAATTTCAAAACCCGTTTGAACGGTCAAGGATTACTCAGACAAGCAAAGAAAATGGCTCCAGTGACAGCTCAGACCTCCACTGAAGGCAGGAGATTTAAACCAGTGCTGGACTGTGTGAGAGTCACTGAACACTGAGACACACMGGTACAGCAGCCTCTGGCCGAGGACATCAGGGCTGTCTGACGAGCAGTGAGTGCCTTGCCCGTGCCCCTGGGTGGGTAGGGCTGTCCCGGAGTGAATATCCTGTACCAGACAGAAGTGAAACCCTTGGGCTATCAGAAGGAATTTGTATGCAGCTGACCTCAGAATGTGCTCTGGTCAAACAGAATCTGAAAATCTTGAGTCTGTTGCCCAGATCCAACAAATGCCAATGTGCTCATGAATATGGGATGGCTTCTCGCCCATGACTGTGGACTTGTTGATGTTTCCAGAAAACGTTGATGATTGTGGCTGCCAACCTSGCTTAAGACACCAGGTAAGGAAGCATATGGCACGGGGGGATATGATGAGGGATGCAGGGGTTTATGGAGCAGATCTTTGGAGTGAAAGCCATGTTTGCCCACAGCAAAATGGCTCTGTCTGAAACACACTGAGCTTCCCAACAATAGCTCTCCCTTTGCTGCAGAAGGGAGAGCACACCATATTAAAGGTTAGAAACCTGCCCAGGAGGCCCGATCGAGAAGACCCTCGGGATGATTGGCTCTGCATGGTATTCCTGGCCCCGGAGCAACCAGTGCGCCAGTTGGGCGGCGAGCATCGCCAGAGCCCGAATCGCARGTGGGCAGCTGGGCAGACAGCGAGGCTCTCTGTCTGCACGCCCGGTGGGAGGACAGGACACACCTCGGTGGGACTAGGAAAGCCTGGTGACACCGACTTCCACCCACATCGCCGGGGGTGACGGCAGGGCGGTACTTCCCACCCGCCGGGGCACCAGCTTCGCGCCCCTGTCCCGACCCCGCAGCTCCTACCTGGGCGAGGCGGGGTCTCGATCGCGGCGCGTCCCCTCGGGCAGCGGCTCCCGGGAGGGCGGGGAGGGCACGGCCTCCATGGCCGCCGGCGGCGGGCGCTGTCCGTGCCAGCGGTGCTGAACGCTCCGGAGCGGCGGCGGTAGCTCCCCGGTGCGTCCCAGCTGTGCCCGGCCCCGCTATGCCCGGCACGGCTCGGGGCGACGCGGAGCGCTCTACCCGGCTCGGCGTCGCTCTACCCGGCTTGGCTCGGCTCGGTGCGGCTCTGCCCGGCTGGGCTCTGCCCGGCTCGGCGCGGCGCTTGCGCGGCCGCGGAGGCGGAGGCGGGCCCGGCGCGGGGCGGGCACGGGGGCGCAGCCGCCGGCACCAGGAGCTCTGCGGGGGGAAGTGTGAGCCCCGGGGCCAGCTTGGCTGTCGGGGATGGGGCTGAGCGTGTGGATGCGGAACAGGAGCTCGGGGCACCGGGCATCCTTTGGGTGACAAGTCCTTCATCCCGCAGTTGTGTTCCTGCTTGTCCCGGGCTGGGAATGCTCCCAGAAGCGCTTCTCGCCCTGTGTGGCAGGTTCAGCACCGCGTTTTGAAGTGTTGGCTTTCAGCAACATGGAATAAGTAAATGATTCTTTGAAATAGATGGTAGGTTTGAAATAACTGAGTTGAAAGCATGGAGAGCACTGGGAGGTCAGGCATGCCCACCTCCTTGCAGGATCCTTCTGTCATTGTCTGTCCATATCATGACACTGTACTGAGCTGGGTGGTAGCCACATGTGTCCATTTATGCATGGGGATCGCTTCTCACAGACCTTGTGGAAGGTGGCTGCTCCTTCTGTAGCCGCTCCCATGCCAATGACCATGACATTGTGTAGGAAGGGCTTGGGGCTTTCTCAAGACTGTATATATGGCCATGGGAGTGGCAGTGACCTTCTTCTCTCCTTGGTCACCATCCTTTGTGTGTCTGTGGGGATGGCTGTGACCTTCTCCTTCCTCATGGCCATGTCTGTGGACCCCACAGTGGCAGTGACCTTCTTTCTCATGAGGGTGGCATCCTTTTTGCTTCACACATACAGAACAGCTGAAGCAAAAAGGGAGAGTATTAGAGCAGAGAGTATCCTATAACTCCCACTAATCTTCTAGCTGCTTAGAGTAAGCCCTTCCTGCCTTAATGACTTAAATGCCTGAGGCAGTTTAAAGAACAAAAAGCTTTTCCTAATGCCGGGATGGGTGACTCTCTCCCACCGAATGCTGACACCTCTTCCAACCCAGCAGGAGGGTGTTTCCAGGATCGGCTTCTGGCAGCTCCACTGGCCCAGCCCGGTGCTCCCTGCTGGGCTGGGCCGCAGGAGACCAGCCTGCTGTTTTGAGCCTTAACCACAGAAATGTCACTTGCCTGGTAGGATCAGATCCACTGCAAGGAACAGCTCCAGAGCAGCTTGTATTGTGTGGCCCAGCAGTAAAGACTGATCCCTGGTATATGCTGAAAAGATTGGCTGGCATTAATGTGGTAACAAGGACATGGGTGATATTTCCTTTTCATTCTTCTTGATGCTAAATAATAATTCTTGMAACAGGAATGATAATAATAGAGCCATGGGGGCTGCAAAGATGGTGGGAATCAGCTGGATTACAAACATCCCACCGCTTCTGACAGACAGGCACATCTTACAGCTTTAGTTTGGCTCAGCCCGAGGTGTGAACTCCTTGTCTGGGAAGTGGGGGTGATCACGCTTTCTCACTCCCACATCTTGGCAGATTTCCTCCGTGCTGCTGCAAGGTATTCAACACATGGATTAATTATTTTTAATTGCCCTTAGCCAGGGGCTACAGCAGAGCTTGTGCTCTCAGCTGGYTGGAAAGCACTGCCCAAGGCGGGCAGCAGGTCTGCCCTAGTCCTTCCTGGGGCTGCTGCATGGCCAGGGCTGGGAGGGACTGGCTGTGCCCAGGAGTCCCTTGCTTCAAAATCTGCTTGGCTCTTGCCCCTGCAGTGCAGCAGAGGGGGAACTGACTCTCCCATCAGCCAGAAGCTGATGCTCTCCTCAGTGCCTTGTGCCGCTTGGAATATTGCCACTCAGTGACTTCCCTATGCTTGGCTACTTTGAGACTAGTGGGGCAGATCTCAGTGTCATTTTAGGGGAGGCATGCACTGATCCCAAGACTTCCTCTCCTTACAGAAAAATCCCTAGGGTGAGCAGGATGAACAAGCAAATGGGGCTCCCAAACTCTTTCAGGAACATAAATGCTGCCCACAAGATGATTCCATCAAGATGAGGCCATCCTTCATCCAGAGGAACCCTTTCTTTCACAGTGCCTGGCAAACCACGATGGGTGAGTCAGCAGGATGGAAGCAGAGTGGTCCAGATCACTCTCTTTGGATTGGGATGCATCCCTGCTTCTCTTTCTGCAGGCTGTGCTCAGGGAAATGATGCTCCAAGCTGTCAGCTTGGAGGGGTGACACCGCCATGATGTTCTGGACAGCACAAAACCACTCATATCATGAGTTTTATGGACACCCAAGCCCTTGAAGTCATCATGGCCAAAGCAAGGCTGGGGATCACTGCGCAGCTGCCTCGGATTGCAGCAGACTGCTGGTTTCCAGGCAATGTGCAATGGCTCATGGATCTGCAGCCAGCTTATGAACCTTGGCCTGTCACTGCTCACTGAAGCAATGAAATAGCCAGGGTATTTTTGCTGCTCAAAGCCAGTGACAGTGTGCCAGACACCTCCCGTGCTGGAAGATTTCCATGRGTACAGCAGCAGTCCTGGCTGCTTCTGCTGCATAAGCCTCCCGTTGTCTCAGCCCCTGAAATTGCTCCGTAGCCAGAGAACAGTTCTCTGGTGGGGGCACCGCTGCGTTAGCCAGCTAAGCCCGAGGCACCTTCACTGCGTAGAGCTTATTTAACAAGTGAGTGTAGC
The DNA here is from genome assembly GCF_030028575.1 of Malurus melanocephalus. Taxonomy (NCBI): domain Eukaryota; kingdom Metazoa; phylum Chordata; class Aves; order Passeriformes; family Maluridae; genus Malurus; species Malurus melanocephalus. The sequence continues at coordinate 94,611 of NW_026623809.1, read as the reverse complement.
TGCCCACCTTCTGCAGCTTTGGGAAGGATTAATTTAGAGACYTGAAATGCTTTAGTCATGGTTTGAGTGCCAGGACCTGAGTCAGAGCTCTTTGTCTGAACATTTACTGTAGGGTTACAGAATATTGGTAGTGGTAACAGCAGAASAACAGATCTTGAAAGTCAGGCCTATCTCCTGTCCTTGGTGCRGAAGAAGCCTTGGAATTAGTAAATAAAACTGATCATGAGTGAAGTAGGTAGGCCACAAGAAAAGTTTGTAACTACTAGTTCACACGAGACTAAAAGAACACTACTACTGTAAAAGGGATTGTTTACCTAGTACCATGAAAGGCAATATTCTGAGACAAGATAATTGATTGGAGTGTGTTGTAGTGTAGAATTACTTCCAGGTTAATTTATGATATATAAGGAGTTTACTACTGTGCAATAAATGTCTTCACATGCCAACGTGGAGTCTGTGCCTCAATCGTTGCACTTTACATTTTACACCAAAGCCATTGGTGCTGGGTGCCTGAAGAGAAAGGCCCAGATGGATATTGGGTCTCTCCCCTACACAGGCAGTTTGATTTGCTGCTGTCCCAGCAGCATGGCACAAGCAGTGTCATTGTGCACAGAAGGATGTGTGTCTGCAGATGTTTGTACTCCACACAACCGACCTTTTTCCTCCTTGCTTCTGGTCCATGATGACCTTTTYCTGGTTCATAGGTGCAACAAAGCTGCAAAGTCAAATTTTAGAAATATAACTACCTAAGAAAATACCATTTAGAGCCTATTTGTTCAGYGCTATTTGTGACCACTCTGTACTGGGATGGGCTTGGAGGAGCCACRACCTTCCAAAATTTGTGCAGTTGTCTGTGTCAATAGGAAACTTCCTCACCAGTATGCACCAGTTTAGGGCACGAGGTTGAAAGGGGCTCAGGAATCAGTCTCGCAGGGCACTTTTGATGGCCAGTTGTTATCCTGCTCAGGGTGTGTGCTGGAGCATGGCCCTCACACAGCACAGCATGGAGAGATCCATGCAGAGCCCTTGTCTCTTTGTCAGGGTTCTGCGAGGCTCCTCTACAGTGCTGGAAACCTGTGAGTGGCTGCTGACCCAAAATCAGGGCTGAGAAGGTTGCAGGCATATGGCAGTTATGTTTCTTACCAGTACATTGCAAACTGAAGCAAACAAGAGATGTGCTGAATTTGCAGCATGTTTGAAGGGGCARGAGGCCCATGGAGACCCAATTCAGCTTTGTCTTGGCAGGGAAAGTCTCACTGTAGCAATACTGTTCCATTTTCCATAGTGCTGTGTGCTGGGAGCGCAGCCACATTCGCTCTGAAGCTGCCCATATGTTCACACCATTTCCCAGCGTGACTGACAGCAAGCCAGATCCCTCCGAGCATCCTGAGATATCCCAGACTAATTCACCCTTTAAATATAAATATTCTTTTAATGCGGATTAGGGACATSAATTCTCAGCCTGGGGAAGGCCAGAGAAGGCACTGGGATATGTGCAACACCTTGACTAACTGTACCTGTTACAACACCTTCACAGCCTAAACAACGTCCCAGTGCAGCAAGTCAGTGTCACTCAGAGATGGCCCAGGTGATATTTTGGAGAGGAAATTGGCTGAAATGGCCCATTTCAGGAGGATCAGAGCCTTGAGGGGATGAAAACCAGTTCTTTTGGCTCAAGAGCAGATACATGAATGAAGCAGAAAGGTTGCACCTCCCACACTGGTGAAATGTTTCTGCTTTTTTTTGGTTAGTAACTGAGCTTCAGAAGAGCTCCAAYTATTTCAGCTGGTGCTTCCAGAAAAAGGTATCTTTAAGTGTTTATTCCAAACCTTTCTCAYTGAAAGGTTTCAATACCAACAAGGCAAAGGAAGAGTGTTTTTAATCAATTCCTTCTGAAGGTACTGAAGGGAAAAAAGTATTACAGAGAGAAAGGAAATGAAACTTTCCTTTTTTACAAACCCAGTTCTAAATCCTGTATTGTAGCTTACCTTAATCTTGTGCTTGGACTGCACAGTGTCCCCCACCCTGAGCAACWTCTCAGCCCTGCTGCAGAGATCAGTTCAGAAGGGCCAACAAGATATCCACATTTCCAAGGAGAATTACGTGGCTCAGGAGCTCACTCAGGGACCCAAAATGGATGCCCAGAGAAAGGTTTCACCTTCTTGAATTATGATTTCCATCCTGCTGGAGCCGGGATTGTTTGCACTTTCTGAAGTTTTCTGGCACTGGACTGAAGCACTTAGCAGCCAGGCACAGCCCAGCAAGCATCTGCAAGCACTTCATGTGATGTCTAAGATTTTTAGCTTTTTGTATTTTTCATATATTTGTAGCTTTGGAGATTGCTAAAGCATGGGTGTAGCTTCTAGTATTTTTCCTATTATTCTTCCCTACATTTAGGACCTTATAAACACATTCCTAAGCATCTGTTAGTCTTATTCCAAGAGGAGAATCAACTACAAGGATTTCTGTTTTCCAACCAGAATCTGGACCAGATGTAACAAAAGTGGGGCAAAAGAAAGCTCTGGACTGCTTCCAGTGGGGACCCCAGGAATTATTACCTARCCAACTAACCTTTTTATTGGACAGCATATGATAAGTATGCTAATTSACTCACCTTATAAAAATTATAGAATTCCTATACCTCGTGTGATTTTTGCCATACTGTGTACCTGAAAGCTTTCAAGTAAAAGTTTGCTTTTATATTCACTCTAACGTTGTTGAAAGTRTCTATTCTGTTTTCCAGGCATCACATGCACCTCCACCCCTTCCCTCCACCCAAGTACTAATTATTGTTGAACTGGTCCTTTAATATTTAATTGCCACCTTGACTCCCTTTTTCATCTCCTCCCTTCCCAGGCGCCTCTGAGCCTCATGCAGGCTGGTCCTTCCTGGGTTTGTCCTCCCAATCAGCTGCACACCTTGACTGTCTGCACAAGAAAAGCCAGTCTTCCTGCAGAGCCCAKTCTGAATCCATGCAGCATCCGTGTGAAATGGGACCGCCGGAGCCTGTGGAGAGTCTTTGGTCCAGTTCAGACCCTGGAGCCAAGGTTGGTCTCTGGACTTTGCTTTTGAGTTCTGCTGGCAAAGGGAAATGAGATGGTTTCTTAGGCTTTAATAGAGTTTGGCTGGGATGAGAGGCACCAAATCTGCCACTTCTTTGTTCTTGCCTCAGATTCAAAGTGGGTCACTACCACTCGTGTAGCCCCAAAGCAACCATATAATGGTAATCATTTGGAATAAGTGGAATAATTTTCACTTTTTGGAGTTCACAAAGGGCATGTGACTATGTCAAGAGCAAGCTGGCTCCCAGCTGCTCATTTTCAGCTTGTGAGTTCCAAGTTACATGCCACTGGGCTGTCCATGTCCTCCTAGATCTGGGCGGAAGCCATGGGCTGGAATGGGGAAACTCCCTAGGCCCCTGCTGATGACAAGATGAACAAGTTGCTGTCTGCAACATTCCATGCTTTCCCCAAGGACTACATTTCCATAAAAGATGAAAAAACCTGCCTGACTGGCTGTCCCGGCCACTTTCCACAGCCTCACACCCTTCCAAGGCTGGGCCCTGTGTCCTATATCTGAAGGCTGGGGAGTGAACAGGGTCAGCAAACCTGCATTTGGCCCTGCTGAGAATGTCTGCAMGTGGGAAAAACTAAATGGACAGATTAATTTTTCATTTGCTTGGCCTATGACCACTTCAGAAGCCTTACACTGGAATGGCAAGTTTTCAGGAGCAGAAAATATTGGGAGAGCTGATAAGACCATGGGTTCTTCAAGGTGGCATTAAACATGGATATGCACAGAACTCACCCACAGGGCTTGAGGCAGGATCCTGCAGGCTGGGATGAAACACAGGGAAGGGGAAAAGAGGGGGCAGACTTGTTCCTAATGAGAAGAGGGCTCTTTGCACATCCTGAGGTGTTTCTGTGCTCTGCCATGATGGGTATCTCCGTGGGAAGTACCAACAGGCAGGTRTGATCCATATTGCTTTTAAGCAGGACCAAACTGTCATTGTTATATYCTTTAACTGTCTTTGGTAGTTTTAATTTTAATTATTTATTGATCCATTTAAAAAAATGGATGTCTCAGCAGCCCTTTGATCCCCATAAATCTCTCTGGCTAAAGCCCACTTAAGGTTCCTCTMTGGTCCCTCCTCCCAGTCTAGGGAATATGCTGACTTTTCTGCGGGCCAGAAGAAACACCTCAACCCCTTTTTTATCCTACAGTGCTGCTTGTTGAAGGACTGGCGCTGGGGGAGGCAAGAGGAATTGGCTTATTGTGAGGAGTTTGCTCTGTGTTAGGTAGGAAGGATGCCTCCAGGCTTCCAGGAACTCTTTGATACCCCATATTCCCATGCAAGGCCTGGAGAGAGATTGCTAGTTCAGTTCAGGAGCCTCGGGCAGTGCATCGTTGCACACAGCCATGCCTCGAGACTCAGCTCTGTGCCTTATCTGCAGTCCTGAGACACGACATAAAAGCAGCCTCCCACAGCAGCCAGACTTCAGCTCCTTCAGTGGGCTTTTGGCAGCTGGCTCCCAGCTCCTCCCAGCAGTTCCCGAGTGCCATCTGTTGACTCGATAGAGGTCATGCAAAAACTGGAGAGGAGCCAGGATAAGGCTGGGTGAAGTGCACTTGGGAAAAGTGGCAGCATGGAACTGAGTGGCTCTGGAGGAGTTTCACGGAGTGCAAAAAGAAAAGGAGGGAGGGTTTAAAGCCAAAGCAGTTCCTCCTGGTGGAAGGGCTGATGAAGGGGTGCCAGGAATGCTTCTCAGGGCAGGCAGGTTTGTGTTTTTTGAAGAATCAGRTTCTTTCCTTCAGTCTTTGTGTAAAGCAAAAAGACAGAGTCTCACTGATAAAATATGGGGCAAAACTGCGTGCCAGCTGCTGAGTGCTCTCCCGGAGGAGGGAAATGGCAGACTCCTGTCAGGCATGGTTCTTTGTGCYGAAAATAAAAGGCCTTGCAGCACACAATTAGAGAAAGGGATTATTTCACYGTCACAAGCACAAAATGGAGAGGTCATTGCCCTGCTTTCCTTCCTTTGCCCCAGAAAAATCTCTGGCAAACTTTGCCCCGAGTGGAGAGCAAGGGTTCCAAGTAGGCAGCTGGAGGCTGAGCTTCAGGATAGTCAGCCAAGCTCCTGTGCAACAGAGCCACATCAGGGCAAYCCTCTTGATTCCTCCAGCTTCCAGGCTTTCCTGAAAGAAGCTCATATCCACCCCAGGGATTGCTCCTTCAGAGGCCGACACACCCCTGAAGCAGAAACCTCAGAGCCAGCCTGGGTATGCTCCAGGTACCCACTGTGCCAGGCGGCTTCAGATATGGCACCAGCCAGAGAATCAGCCCAGAATCAGGCCATCCTGCCTATGAAAGGTGTTCTGAGATGTTAAAGAATAAAGAGATTAACTCTAGGGGTRGTGTACACATTGCTTAGTGAGTAATGAGGCTGGTTTGTCCAGATGCTCTTCCTGTTGCACATGGATGCAGGRTACACTTGCTGTCTGAAGAGCTCTGTCAAGCTGCTTCATGCGGGAAATCATGACCATCAACAGCCAGWGAGAGCAGGATTGGTGTCCTGCAGCCACCCAGGTGGGGGTGTTTGTGTGAACAGGATTCAGTGTGTCCTGAAGTCCTGTGAGGCAAAATATGCATTCAGCACACCTTGCTCACTAGAGRACCTTCTCTGGCTCCTCTCCTTCCCAAATGCAGACCTCTGGGTACTGGGATTCCTGCAGCCAGGATGATGGTCCAGAAGGGTTGCCCACAGCCTGATGTAGGCACAGACCTTGTGGGAAGGCAGTGCCAGTCTTGGGATTGACACTGCACTTCAGAGAAAATCTGGGGGTTTGCTTTTTTCACTGGGGACAGCTGTGGTGTTACTGCAGCCCTTCCTGGCCACAGTGCTGAGAGTAATCAAATGCATGTGCATATTCATAACCCCATAAATCTCAGCACATTTTTAGGGTTTTGTGTTCTGTGACTGTCCCAAGAGTACAAGGAGGTCCCCAAATCAGCCTGTTTTGTCCCACTGCTGCAGCTGCAGCTGCTGCTCCCTTGGCTTTCACCCCTGGGTTTCTGTGTCTGCAGTGTTCACTGAGGGTTCCCGTCGATCTCAGATGAAGATGCAGAAGTAGGTGCTTGTCATTTGTGCCACTCAGACATGGTAAAGGACAGCTGAGACATGTCAGCTCTTTGTGTTGAGGTCAAGAGCAGCCGACACTGCCCTGGAGGGAAATGCAGCTCTCCAGGGAATCAGCAAAGGCAAAAGGATTTTAGGGATCTTCACTCCTGTTCATGGCACTGCTCATTGCTGGAAGAGCTTGTCCACACGGTCAGGAATAGGAGAGACATAGGATGCTATAACTGTGAGGTCTGGAGAAACTCCTTGTGAGCACTTGGCTTAATCTTTGATAATTTGAGTATGGCATGGGCAGCACAATGGACCCAGCTGCATGTGGTGTTCACCCTGCACTGCACAGAGAACCTGGCCTTGCAGTTTGGGATAATGGTCTGTTTTAACCTGAACTTTGGCTTTAGCAGAGTGTGCAGTCTCCTTGAGGCCAGGGGCATGGCCACCACACAAACAGGATAATGTTGGACTAGTGCTGGACCAAGTGTTTCCATGAACAGTGACTCCCTGAGTCCACCCAGTCCCGGGGCTGACCTTGTCCCTGTGGCCACCAGCCCAGCCAAAAATGGGATATCAATCCACCCTCACCAGACATGACACCAGCTTGGAAAACTAAGGCAGTGCCATCCCACAATTCCCCTGTATTCCCAGGGGAAGGTAAAGCTCCATATGACTCTACATCTCCTGCATAGCTGTGTCCACCACAAACCTCTTGAGCTTGGGCTCTAACAAAGCTCTTGTGTCTTTTTCCCAATTTTCTACCCCCAGCAGTAGTCTTCCTTGCCTTGGAAATGGTTTCAATTGCTTTCCATCATTGAGTAGCTGCTAATTGTTATGGGTCAGTCTGTCCCTCCTAGAGYTTTTACTAAGCTGTGCTTCCAGGTCCTTAATGGCTTAGCCCTGATGTSCMACAGCCCAAGTCATGCACAGARGAGTTCCAGATTCTGAGTTCTGCARAGKCTTWTYCCTTAAACCACTCCAGGTTTCAGGTCAGACTCTCACATTTTGTGAGGAGTTGACCTGCTCAAAGGCTTTAGAGGGGACAGTGGGCAGCAGTGGGCCAGCTTAGGTTTTTTGACGTATGAATATAGCAGGGCCCACATTAAAGTTGGTGCATCAGTCCATGGGCAACAAAACATTCTCTGGTGTGCTTCCATCTCCTGTTTGCCTTGCACTTGGTCTGGGTCCCTCAGGATAGAGGGAGAGAGCAGCCAGTCTGCATTTAGAGAGGATGTAGCACACRGCCAGGACACGTGGCTGTGTTTTGTTCAGCCTGGAGGAGACTGAGGGGAGACCCATTGGGGTCTGCAGCTTCCTCACAAGGGGCAGTGGAGGGGCAACTCTGATCTCTGCTCTCTGTGACCAGGGACAGGACCCAGGCAAAGGCTAGAGCTGTGTCAGGAAAGGTCCATGATGGATGTCAGGAAAAGGTTCTTTTCCCCAGATGCTGGCGGGACACTAGAACAGCTCCCCAGAGAATGATCAGTGGCTCCAAGGCTTGCCAGAGCTTAAGGAGGGTTTAAAAAATGCTCTCAGGCACAGGATGGGATTGTTGGGGTGTTTGATCAGGGCCAGGCTGGATGATTCTGTGGGTCCCTTCCAACTCAAGATATTCTGTGGTGAGGTAAGAGTTCATGTGGTGACSCAAGATGCAAATGCTTTGTTCTCTCAAAGCCCCCTTGCTATTTGTGACTCTTCTGCGGTTTGTTTTGGCAGCTTTCAGACAGGGACTTACAGGAGTCCCTCTGCTTTGACTGTATGCTTCCTGCTAGTCCTGCTGCTGGCTGGTGATGCCCACACCACAGCACTCTTCTGCTCCCTCCTGAGAGAAAGGCTCAATCTAACAGCAGCAAAATCATTTCCAGAGAATACTGAAATTACACAGAAAAGGCAAATCTGTCCATGTTTTCCCRTGCAGGCTCGTGCACACCCTCACTCTCACAAGACATCCAGGACCCCAGATATTTCCCGGCCCCGCCAGGCGTGGAGCCAGCCATGCATAACAAACAACACAACCCCATGAATGGCCACGCAGTGAAGCCAAGCTGTTTGCCTGATCCATTCGTCATTGTTCGCCCGGCTTTTCCCACTTTGAACGAGGGCTTGTGGCATCAGGAAGTTAAAAGGAGTCAGGAGGGGGAAAAGGGGGAGTGTTTCTTTTAAAAAGAGAGTGAGGTTGGAGAGGAGGACACAGGCACTCCAAACCCTGTCTGTGCTTGGTATATTAGGCAGCCAGTGCTCTTGGCTGGGAGCCCAGACGAGGCTTTTGTAATCAAAACATGATCTTGTATGCTGTGCAACCAGTGCTGAGAAAGGCCGTCTGATGGCTCTCCTGTTTTAGCTCTGCTCTGGAATCCGCCGGGCTCCGCTGCCGATGTCCAACATGCACCGAGCTGTGAGTGCTGCCTGCGCGGGGCCTGGGAGGGGCGTGGGCGCTGGGGTCCCTCACCCCAAAAGGCCACACAAGGACTCRCACTCGCTTCCTTCAGGGTAGCCTTTCGGTGGCTGTCGCTTTGTTGTTTTCTTGCCTCACCCGGCTGCCAGCAGGCGCGGGGAGCAAACAAGCCGTACCGCACCGCGGGGAGGGGTGCTGGGGGGGGGCGCATTTTGGGTGCCGGGGTTTTCATCCCTCGCCGGGGTAGGTTGTAGTGGCTGGCTCAGGACAGTGTGCCTAGCAGGAGGCAGATAACAAACAGAAACGCAGGCAGTGCTGGATGGTGCTTATGCTGGTGAGGGCTTCAGCCGCAGCTGTCAAGGAAGAGAATATTTCTTAAAAAGAGCGGATACATTTGCTTACGCAGAAGAGTGTTAGTGCCGGCCCGCTCCTGTCCCCTTACCCTCCCCCCACCTCCTGCCTTTCACACTTTCCCAACCCTGCTGCCCCCAAGACCTCGCTGTAGAARCAGATGATCATAGAAGTGTGTGGGAAAACACTGCACGCAGAAACAGTCAGCAGCAAGGCGTCCCTCCAGCCCYCCAGGAGCTGCGTAGCCAGTGTGTGTGCCACTTAGGAATAGGGCTGTGACACAACGGGATGTCGTCATTTAATTGAAGCCTGRAGCCGATAGCTTTCCATTTTCTCCTTTTGTGACATTTTTATTTACAGTAGAATGAGGCCTCTCGTTCCATGGCTCTGCCAGGCTGTTGGGGAGGCTTTGGGTTCAGCTGATTGCTGATTCAAAGCCATCACACGTTTGTTCTGCCAAARCCATTTATAACTCTCTGTCTCGGTGACATACGGGCACCTTGGCTCCCGGAAGAGCTTTACTCTGGGGAGGGCATGTGCAGCCACTTTCCATCCTGAGCATCAGCTTCAGCAGGGGCTGGGGCAGTGGRTTCGTTCCAGAAGCGGAGGAGAGGGCACAGCCCCCTGTTATCAGCTGGCTCGGGGCGGCAGCTGACGAGCAAACGCTGACTGGGCTGAAGTGTACAATGGGTGAGCCCCTGGGATCTGAGCGTGGGCTCCACACGCTGCTCAGCGCTTCAGCCGCAGGGCCCGAGTGTGCGGGCAAGCGACCACCTCTCGCCCACAGCACCCAGCATGTGCTGGAACAGGTTGTGCAGAGAGAAACACCTTCATGAATAAAGGGGAGAAGTGCTGAACACCAGCACACTTTCCTTCCAGTGACTTTGTTTCCAGCTGGAAATGGAAAGACCCCCGTCCCCCTGGCACCAGCATAGACAAAATGCTGACAAATGGGCCGATGGAGAACAGCCTGACAGAGCTTTTCCATTTTTTGCTTTGGAAAGAGAAGAGCACAAATACAGCCTCTGCAGGAATTTTTAAATTTTTCTTGAGCCGGCAGCTCTGCCAGACCTCCTTCAAAAGAATCTGAAGATGAAAGGGGTGTGTTTGAGGGCATGCACCACTTTGATCCCACCCTCAGCAGCCAACACCCCTGTGCTCAGTAAACAGCMAACCTGCCAATTTAGTGCTCCCAGAACAGCTCCTGTTCAGGTAAACACCGAATTTAGCTTTAATCAGCCTTGCAAAATGCCCATGGAAGTGTATCCACCCACAGAGGCAATCTGCTCACCTGTCATATGCCTGATGATGGATGGCAATGGAAAAGCCATTTGTTTTCCCACAGATCTTGACAAAATCCCACTGTCCAGAGGAGAATGTGTGGAGGCAGTTTAAATGTTCCTGTTGTTCCACCTGGGCACAGATGTGTGCCTGCATCTCTGTGTCTTGGCGGAGCACCCTTGGCAGGGGCTGTTAGATCAGATAGCCCTCGCTGGAGATGCCAGTGGAGATGGGCTGGTGCAGGAGCTGTGCTCTGTGCCATGAGCAGGTTTTGCTGCCTTTCCCTCACTGATGTCTGATGCCCAGCACACCTCCTCCATTCCTGAGAACACCCAAAGGTGAGGGTCATGTATGGCATGCACATAAGCAGGTGTTAACTCTGGAGCCCTCTGACAGCCATCAAAGTGGGGCACCAGCACGTTGCTCAAACTACCTCCTTGCTGAACAAAAAGTGTAAGAAAAGGAAAGATCARTTCTGTCAGGAAAAGGTCAGGGAGGAATGGTGGGGAAAGGCTCTTTCGCTTCCCACCTTGTCTAGACAGAAGGAGCAGGTTTCCTCCTGTTGGTATGATGACTGAGAAGAGGTTTGCTCTTTCTGTTTCCAGGATGCTGCTGTGGATGATGCTGTGTTAAGGAAGAAAGAGCAGAAAGATGTTGAACTTGATAAGAAGATCCTGGCTTTGCGGAAAAAGAATGAAGCACTGATACGAAGGTACCAGGTGAGTCCRCAGGTTCTTACCTTCTCCAGCTCTGATTTGGGATCCTCCACTCACTTACTCAGTGTAAAGAAGATTGTCAGCACTGTCAGAATGGCTGTGTTCTATAGATAAAATGTTTATATTGGAAACACATGTGAGCAGAGCTCTGCCTTTAGCTTAGCCTTTAACTACAGCACTTGAGTTGCTTTGGAGAACAGTGACACTTGCAGCATCTCCTTTCCCACTGCCACCTTCCTCTGTCTGCGTCCCACAACTGGGACACAAGTTGGCTCACTCCCTGTTAGAGGTGGGGTGGATCCATTTAGCAGAATTCCTAAACAGGAAAATGAACAGCATCCAGATATAGGCTTGTGATAAGGTGATATCTGTGTTTCAGGAAATAGAAGAGGACAAAAAGCGAGCGGAACAGGAGGGAATGGCTGTTACCTCCAGGAGGCCCAAGCAGGATGGACTCACTATTACCATCACCAAAGCTCACAATGTAAGTGGTGCCTCTCCTTCACCATGGGCCTGCTCTCACTCCAGTCCTGCTGCAGCAAAATGACATTTCTGAGAGAGAGTATCCACAGCAAAGTTCTTTGAGGCACAGGAAATGTCTCCTAAGCCCTGAAAAGGGTGGGTAAACTCTGCAGAGGTGTGTGATYAGAGTGATTTTAGGTGCTGTGCATACATTTCCAGCCATGCCCAGGCACCTGTACCCACGAACAAAGAGATGTGTGAACAGGCACACTCAGCCTTGGACAGGTCCCAGGTGTAAGCATCATTGCAAATATATAGGCAGAGGGTATCAGGTGTTGTGTGCGTGTCACTGGAGGCATCAGGAGTGCCTCTGRGAATGCCATAGGCTGTAAAAACTTWTRSTCTCCTCAGGCTTTGGGAGTGAGCAAAGCAAGTGGCCCTGGGCCAAAGGCTGCGAGTCCCAGGCTTCCTTCCTAACTGGATCAAATCTGATAAGCCCTGTCCACCCATCCTGGCAGTGTGTGGCTTGGGAAGCCAGTCCTTCCTTAACCCCTTGGTGAACTCCTCTGCTAGAGCTCATGCAGAGCCTGCTGAGGCAGCCCACTATCSTGTCAGCACTCCGGGTTGTTGGATCCAGGCCAGTGCATTGCTCCCTTCCCACCCTGGCCACGGCCCTCGCCTCTCTTGGGGTGCGCTGCTGCACACATTTTTCTCTCATGCAGGACCTGAAAGATGCAATTACCCAGACTGAACACTATGGACAAGATAGCCCAGCCCTCTCGTTGGTGAGCACCACTCTCAGCCATCCTACTTGGCTTGCAAGGCCACCTCCAGCAGGACTTAGGCTTTCCCAAGCTAACTCAGAGTGCTGCAGAAAGAGATGAGGATGACATTTCTTTCCCATAATTCTGGCATTTTAGTCTGAAATGCCAGTTTTGTAAGTGCAAAGGATTTTTCAGCCCTGCTGTCCTCGTGGGTTTTGCTACTGAGCAGACAAGGAGCCCCTTGTTCCCTAAGAATGTCACAGCAGTGTGCCAGRCACAGAGAATTTCCTGGGGGCAAGGTCTGTCTGTTCTGTAGCTGCCTCCCCGCTTGTGTGMAGGTGTGTTTGGGGAAGGGAATCGCATCCCTGAATCAAGGGCCTGCATTTGCTAATGGAAGTGGTTCATTTTCCAGGACAAAAGGGTGGTGAGTGAGAAATGGGGAAGCCCCTGTCCTACAAGCCCTGGGTTTGGCATCGGCAGTGAGGAAGAGGAGGAGGAGGAGGAGGAGGAAGCAGATCATATGTTCACATTCAGGATGGGGAAGAGGATGCAGCTGGCTGTTACCATGGACAACAAAGCAAAGGTGAGTAGGAAAGAAGATTCCTCTTACACTGTGGCCTCTTGACTTACAAARGGGCTTCTGTTCTGCCTCTCACTTGAGCTTTCTGCCCAGTATGTCACATCCAACAGATACAGTTCCCTTACTGTTTCTTTCCTCTCATTTTGCAGTTTTTCAGTACAATCTCCGAGCTGCCACATGCTTCCCTCYTCTGTATCTGATTCCCAGCAATCAGCCCTCAGGCCTTGCTGACCCCCTCAGCAGCACCCTCCACCCAGCCATGTGTAGTCAATTCCCTCTCTGAGGGTTCAGTCACCTCATTGCCCTCCAGGGCCACTCTGTGGTTAAACTGTGTTGCTGTGCCTGGAAAGAGGGACTTGCTCGGTGACAGTGGTGTGACTAAATGAGGCACCACCATCCTTCCTATGATCACTGTAAGGTCCCAGCATCAAAGCTGCTGGGCTGTGCAGAAAACCACTCACATGTAGTCCTCAACAACCCAAATCATCGTCAAGCAAGATGCCCCAAAAGAAAGCCAGATGCAAAGTGCACCAACTGGAGAGAAGTCCAGGGGTTTCCTTTTTTCCCATGTTCTTTTTCCTGGCACTCCTCAAATGAGTATTTTTAACACTGCCTGTGCAATCTGGGGCATGCCTCAGACATGAGATGGGCACTCTGTAAGGGGAGYGGCATAGTTCTGACTAAGCTAAAAAGCTGCTGCCAGAGCCCCAGATCTCTGTTAGGCAGGGAATGACATGGGACAAGCCCTGTGGAGGGGAGGAGGTGGCTCTGCCAGGCACTGTGGCTGTGACCCAGCTCTCTGTCCCTGCTGGCTCTACATGAGTGCTCTCCTTGTATGACATTTCTCGCTCTGGGAGCTGGGGCACCAAAGACCARGATTTCCCAATGTGGTACAAGCAGGCTAGGAGATCATCCAGACTGTTAAAATAGGAAACAAGGAAAGAAGACACATATTAGCATGGTGAGCAGAATGTGCCTTCAGGCGAGGCAGCTTAGCCAGAAGCGAAATGGGGAGGGAGGGAGGAAAGGAGGGAGGRAAGGAAGGAGGGAAGGAGGGGTAAAGAGAGGGAGAGCAAATGGTATTGCAGAAAATCTGGTGGTCTCCCAGCCTGGATGTGTCTAGCTATCACAGCTCTGTTAMATAGCTGTTTCCTGTATTTCTTCTGAGTCCTCCTTGCCATCTGCTCAATAAATGCAGGGTTTAAAGGCTTTGCCAGCAYACCAGCTTTGACACTGTGCATTTTAACATCCAGTGGCCCACGGAAGATGAGACCTCCCTGTGATCTAGTGATTCTCTTTGAGGCTTCTATTGTGCTTGAGGTGTTTGGGCACAAGGTTCTCTGTGTTGGGTCTCAAGAGGGATTTTTCAGACCGCAAGTGGTGAAGTCACCCTCAAACACCCTCTGAGTGCTAGACCTCCCTGGCAAGAGGTATCTATGACCCTGTCATGTGTCTAAAGGATGAGCCATCAGCACCTAAACACTGAAGAACTCTAGGGAACAGCTGTTGACTTAAGRTGAAAAATGTTTGATGTACAACTTGTGGATTAACAGCTTGCTGTTACCATCTCTGGGCTTACTTTCTTAATAAAAAGTTATATTAACCAGAATGCCGAACACCTCATACCGGTACTCTGGGTAGGGCAGAGCCAGGCCAGTCTCCAACCTCAGCAATACAGCCTGGGCTTACTGAGCCCAAAAGAAGAGCTGGACATCCACAAGAGAATGTGTAACAAGGTTCCCATCGTGTCTGTGCATCTGGGGCTCACAGGACACGCAGAGCAAGGACCATTCCTCCCCCCTGTGTCAGGCTGATTCAAGAACTATCTCTGCTGAAACAGCGAAATCACACAGATGTGAAAGATGAATAAACAAGAGACTAAAGTTCTGCTGCTGGAAATGCTCCAGTGTCTCCTAAAACATTTATCATGTGTTAGGAAGCTTGATGACTGAGAAGTCATAAAAAAGGTCATGCTGACGGAGGCTGTGCACAGCAATGCTCCCTCCACACTAACATCTGCACTCCTGGCACAGCCCAGGGAAGATGAGGTTCTTGGTATCACATGTCATGGCAAAGGCCCTGATGGCAAATCTTCCCTACAAATCAGAGGTCTGGGCGTGCTCTTTGTTTTTGAAAACAATTTCGYAGCAACAAAGAGATCCCAAGTTTCACTGAAGATTCCTTGGAGATTTTGAGTGCATTTTAAATCAAGACTCCAGTATGTGGAAGCCCAAGGAAGAAAACAGAGTAAAATGCACCATCCTTTGGAGAGGGAAGCTGCTGAGGTTTCCTCATCCCTGGTGAAGTTGAGCAGACTTCATGTGGATGAAAAGAAAAATATCAGAGATAACGATGGAGATGACTTATTAAGTCTATCATTTCCTTGTAAGGCAAAAATAAAAAGGCACATGATTGACCTGAAAGATGATACTTTTAAATGAGAACAAGTATGTCTTTTTGTACAAAAGATGTGCTCATTTTGTGGAATTGATGGCTGAGGGCACTGGCAGAACATCAGCCAGCAACAACGATCATTAACAAAACAAGAACAAGATGTAAATCCATGTAGTGAAGTCATGACACTGATACAAACAGCTGGAAATAATATCTGAGAGGGGCAAACTGCCCTTGCTCAAGGAGTTTATATATCAGTTTTCTAAAGTATTCCACTGCTGAATAAATAATTCCAGAAACATGACTATGAAATGATGAATTATCAAGTGCTAACATATTTCATTTTCAACTGCTATGTGGGCAAGGCTGGAGAGAAAGAACCCCACTGTTCCCCTTCTATTCCACCTTCTAGGTTATGCTCTGAGGAGGCCTCACATTTTATTGGGACTTATTTTCTGTGGAGGGGACAACCTCACATTTGTTTCAAAAACACAAACACAAGCTCAAAATAAAACCATCTCTCAGTGTTCATGCTGCAGATCATCTGAGCAGGGTGAATCCCACCATGGCCACGTTGTGCTCAGGTAAACACACCTCTGTAAWATCACAGATCCCATAGAGTGGGGTGGCAGCTTTAGAAGCCAAGACTGTTTGGCTCATTTTCTGTTCTGCCAGCCCAAAATCCTTTGCAGTTTGGGATGGCCACTCTCCTAGCAGTGCTAATGGAGGTGTCYTTAACTCAATCTGTCCCTTCCAGGGCAAGAGGATTGTCAGCGAGAAACGCGCCGAGAGCTTCCCTGGCCCGGGCCGAGCGCCGGAGCTGAGCGAGGAGGAGACGGACCATTTGGTGGCTTTCCGACGGGGCAGGAGGATGCAGATTGCCATCACCATGGACAACAAGGAAAAGGTARGTGCAGTGCTAGTGACTGGCCCGGAACCTATCCACGGCATGCACTTCTACTGCTGGCATGAGGAGGGCCCAGCCACAGGATGCTGGGACACACTCTGTGTGTGCAGCTCATCATCTTCRTATCTCTGCTTTCCATCCCTGTGAAAGAAGAAAGCTATGATCTTTTCCCTCCCCTCTGACCCTAGCTAAAGCTAGAAGGCCCCGAAGAATACTGGTTCATAAGCAGATGCTGCTTTGGGAGAATGATGAAAACACTGCCAGATACAGGGCATGAACCTCACCTCCTCTCTTACCAGCTTCTTTTTGGAGGCTCACAGCAGAGTGGGACCTGAGCAGTGTCCTCCTGACTCACTGCACAACTTAAACGTTAACTGGGCAATATCTGCTTCTGAGCCACGTCCTGCTGTGCCTGGCCATCACCTGCTGAGTGAGCTGTGCTTTGGTAATCTTTGAAACATATTTCAAATACTTCTGTGCAAATACCTTCCTCTTTACACACACAGAGGCATGTGCTATTTTCTTCTTTGGGAGTTTTCACAGATAAGGAAGAATGCCTGCAGTGAAGAGGGTCAGCAAAGACTGTGTAGGAGAACAACACTTGGAGTGGCTACCAAACACACCCAGGAATGCTGGGAGATGTCTGCAGCCCCTCTCTGGGACACTGCCGACCATTTGCTGCTACTACCCACGCTCATCTTCAGCTTCTCCTCCTCCTCCCCAGRGCTTACCTAGGCTCCAAGAGCCCAAGTACTCCTTTCTCGTGGCTGCCAAGCAGTGTTTTGAATGCCCTAAACCTCAAATGAGCTGTGTGATTGAGCCACTGCTAACCCCAGTAGTCCACATGACAGACATTGCTGTTTCAGTCTAGGCACCATCACCAACACTCCTGGATGTAATGGGAATGTCCTGACTGTGCCTGTGCTGTTCCTACCCTCGAGGCTGTCAGATGTACTTCTGTAATGTACAGGGGAAGTGTCTTCCTTCTAATCTCTGCTGGGCTTGTTTAAACACTTGTCTCTTGAGGTCATCAAGGTTGGAGCTGTGCTAGGAGAGAGCAGCAGGGGGAGTGCCTGGATGTTGGCTTTAGATCCTGTGTCGTCCTTAAAGTGTATAGACTGTCCTGGAAAAGGTCAKCTTTCATCTGGTTTCATAATGGGATATGATATTTGAGGCTGAGAATCCATATGTGTAGTTTTGGCAATGCCTTGCTCACACTGGAGCATCTGGACTCAGTGTGTATGAGGGCAGGCCTAAGGCTGCACTGGCTAAAGCCACAGAATCATGGAAGCTTAGAATCCCACTCCGGTTCAGCCTTGTTCCCTGACAGCTCCATTTGCTGTTCCTGTGTCGGGGAGCAGTGAATAGGTCATTCCCTGGTCTGTTGCCAAAGCACAAAAAATTTTATTGACCTGTTTCACATCTCCCTTCAGCCATCTCACATAACTTAAGAGATTGCTCCTATTTAGATATATCTGCTGAGGACAGTTTTTTATTTCTGATCATTCTCATTGTCCCCATTTGTGTTTTTGTTATTTTTACCATATTCTTTCAGTACAAGCAGACCAGAACTGCACATGGTATCCCAGCTGCAGGCTCTCCTGGATATAGTCAGTGATGTAACAATGTTCTGGCTTATTCTCTATTCTTCTCCCAACAAGTTTGCATTTTCTTTGCCTTTTTTTTTTTCCTAAATAATTGAGGGAACATTTTCAGAGACCTAGGCACAGTAACACCAAAATTTCATTCCTGACTGTTAATCATAGCTCAGGACTCATTACTCTGTGTGTATGTATACAAGAAAGGGTATTTTCCTGTGAGTTATTCTGTAATACTGATATTGAATTTCAGCTGTAATTTTATGATGCAGACATTCAATGTCAAGAGATCTTTCGCAGCTCTTTCCGGGCAAATTACATTCTTTGCCCTGGATGATTTAGTATCATCAGCAAACTGTCATCCCTCTCTTCAGCTCCTTTTCCAGACCATTTATGAGCATGTTGAGCAGCACACTTGCAGTGGCACACTCCTGCTAATCTCCTGCCATGGAAACCGCCATTTTCTTGCCACTTTTTCTTTTCTATCCTTTAATCAGTTGTTAATCCAAAAAAGAAACTTCATTTTCCTCCCCAAATCGATCAGCTGCTGGAGAGCCTGGTGGGGTGTCAGTGTTGTCAGCTGGGTAGCTGTGTGTTAGGACCAGAGCTGTGACCTCCGATTCAAGGATTAACTTTCAGTCTCTCATTAACCCCACATGGTTCATCCTTTGGGCATTTTTACCTCATGCCCCAACTGGTTCCCTGCTCTTCTGGGGGTCCCACAAAGGCCTGGGAGAAAAGATCACATCCATCACTCCCCCCACCATTCCCCCCTCCGTAGCCTGGCCATTGTCAAATTTGCTTCCTCCTCTGTGCACTTGTCAAATTTTTCCTATTAAAGTATTTGATGGGTGTCCTTGTTACCACACATTTTCTCTATTTTTATTCACGATGAAATTCAATAAAAGAAAAAAAAAAAAAAAANAAAAAAACCTGACAAGGAAAAAGACTCCCATTCTTGCTGCCTGTGATGCTCCTGGCTAACTCACACTGGCAGTCCTAGACGGCAGCACAGCTGGGGCAGAAGCTGCCAAAGAGGAAAAGCAAAGGAAAAAAAGCTGCTCTCATGATCTCCTTTTCCAAGACAGCCCSGGTGCCATAAGTAGAAAGACTCTTTCACTCTCTATTAACCCAGAGGGCTGAAGGGACCAAATTATCCTGTCTCCGTGCAGCGCCCATTGCTCTACTGGTGCAACTTCACAACCTCCAGTGCTGCTGTTGGCTTGGAGGTGCCACATCTTGGACCCATCTCTGCCTGGCTGCCCCTAAACCTGCCTCAGGGCTCTCCTGCACACAGAGCTGGAGACAATCCTTCATTTTTAGCCCTAAAAAGCCACTCCATGCTCTGGCAGTGTTTCAGGCTCATTAGTACATTAGAGCTGGGAGCCAGCAGCCCAGGACCAGTGGAGCACAATGGTTAATTAACAGGTTACAAATCATCTTTTAAATGGGCAGTTGATAGAGCTTCAGGGCTTTTAAATTGTCCTTTTATTAACAGAGTTTCCCAGGATGGTGTATCAGAAATGACTGTAATCAAGAGATACAAAAGCTGCTTTCAGGGACTAACACAGAGTGGTATTGGTGCTTGCAGAGGATATGAACCAAACCCGTGGCAGGAAAAACACTTGCTTTTACATTGCAGATGGGAGGGGAAAATACGCAGAAAGGGTGGCTGAAAAGACCTTAGCTCCCTTCAGGCAGCACAATTAAGGAGGCAGATTTTTCAAAAGATTTATAAAAAAAAATCCTCTCATGTACTAGTTTCAAAAATCCTGCCCAGTGGGGAATCTGAGCACTGGAAAAACAGCTTTAAGCTCCTATAAAAATCTCCTCCTGCAGAAGAAATAAATGCCAGTTGTGGTGCTGACACGTGCCTGGAGAAGTGGGTACCAAAAGATAGCCCTTATTTTTTAAAAAAGAAGGCATTGGAGTAACTCGGAGATGTGGAAGCCTGTCAAAGCTTCTGGAAAGCTGCTAGTACGAACCAATGCTTGGCTGGATAGTGGCATCAGTRCTGTCACCACTGCACAGTGACATTGGCTGGGGATATGTGTCAGGAGGTCAGAAAGACCCTGTGGCAGAAGGCATTTGGGATCCCAGGGCTGGTTTGGAGCAGGATCTGCCCCACCCTGGGCCCCACCCTGGGCCAGTCTGGACGGAGAAACTGAGAAATCCTGGCAGAAACCTCAGGATAAACAACCTTAATCTTCCTTGACTGCTTCAGGCTTTTGTGTCCTCCTCCTGCTCTGCAGGAAGAGTTACACTAGGCATAATAATGTCCATGTCATTTTTCATAATTTTGAGGCAGAGGGGAAGAAGGAAAAGAAAAACATGTTTTGCTTCCTCTTGGCCTGGGKGTGTGGGTAACGGGAACAGTGGCTCTGGGGCAGCAGGACAATGGGAATTCTGCTCCTGCACCAGTGCAAGAGCTAAGCTGACTGTTCTCCGTGCAGCTCAGACCTGCAGTCCTGGTACAAAAGAACTACATTTTTGTGGTCTTCTCCATTTTCCACGGTGCCCTCTGAGAAGCAAAAATAGAAGCAGACTAAAGCAAAAGGCAGCTGGCTTGGAGTGAGAGTGTGAAAGGACAAAGGGTTGTGTAGTGTCCCTGTGACCAGGTTTGGCAGGGGCACTGGTGAGCAAGCATTCCAAAAGGGACAGCCAGTGGGATGCAAGGCTCTAGGAGAGCAAGGTTTCTGGGTTTCTGCTATCGAATCTCTCTGTAAATGCTCAGTTTGTGATTGCAGAGGCTCATTCAATCTTTCACTACAGGGTTCTTCAAACATGGCTGCTGGAGCAGGTGACTTTGAGTTCAGAGGGAGCATTTTTGGTTACATAARTTTTCACAGCAATGTTTTGAAATAAATCCCCATTGTTGTCTTTTACTATATCTCCTTTGGCAACAGGCAGGATATGGTGAGGAGCGGCTTCTCTGAGCACAGACCCCTCTGCATTTTTCCCAAATCTGGGCCAAAATCCCAGGACAATATAGCTAATATTTCCCTCATATTTTCCATGGATCTGTTTGAACAAACCTCCATCTGTACTGGAGTCAGTACCAGTCAGACCAGTGAAGCTGTCATGCACCAAGTGCAATGTCCATGAGCTGTATGGCCACAGTTCCCATCTGCCTCAGATTTAACATGTATGGGCAATCTCAAAAAAAAAATCTGTCTCCAGCTTGCTGTCTGCATGAACCCRTGGGGTACATGGGAACAAGCTGAAATGGGATGTGTTGCCTTGGGAGACTGGGCAGAGCTGCAGGTGTTGAGACTGATAYCCTGAATTTCCCTGTAAAACTAAAGCTGGGTCTGGTGAATGCATGGAATAAAAGTCCTGTTTCCAGCCTAGGCTGGACCTCACTGCGCTGCTGCTTTCTGGAAGGGCTGAGCTGGCAGTTTGTGCTGCCACATTCCTCTTTGTGTTTCAGTTCTGCTTGGCACTGCAAAAATGGCAGCAGGACAAGCTCAGCCCCACACATCTCCGGCCCTGCAGCCATCCAACCAGGCAGGAACCCTTTCCTAAAGGATCTTTATGCTCTGCAGACTGTTTTGTTAGGACCYACTGTTTTGTTAGTGATCCCACCCTGGCCTCTGACATGGCTCTGTCTCTATTATTAGTCCCGTGTGAGGACAGAAACCCCAGGCTTGGTCCTTGTTTGGTGTCTGTGGCTCACTAAGACAGGTGCTAATTGTCACCTCCTGCCAGGCAGAGGAATATCAACACTAGAGCAGAGCTTGTCAGTCTGGTGGCAGCATGTGTAAACCCTGTGGGAGCAGGGATGGACTCTGGTAGATGCATGCCATGTTTGCCAGGGACTAAAATCACTTCTAGTTTGACCATGCTGGGTTGTAGCTGCACCTCAGATAGGCTCCYACAGTACAGTGGAATCCCAAACTGGCTCAAATCTGGAAAGGTACCTGAAACTTGGTCTGCCTTGGAAAGAAACAGGACCATGCAGGACATCACTCTGCTTCCAGCCTGAGGGAATGCTTTTCTCATACACCTCTTTCTTTCTGACTTTTTCTTTCTACATCAGTTTGATTTGGGGCCCCAGTAACAATCCTTCCTCTTTTGCTGATCTTTTATGGGCAGTTCTTATATGCCCTGGTGGGGATAGGGTCAGGCACAGATTCCCCTGCCAGGAATCCTTGCTTAATCCGTGAAGTAATTCCTGTGTCCGTTCTCTTGCAGAGAGAAGAGCGAAGAACAGCAGAGAAGAGGAGATCAGACAGTGACAGAGGCCCAGAAAGTGAGCACAGCAGGAAGGTGAGTGGGGCCCAGGTCACTTTGTGCGGACCCTTGTCTTGGAAGAGGAAACTAGTAGAATGTGCATCCCCACCATAGTCCAAAAGGAAAATGATCTCTGAGGTCTCTTCAGACCCAAACCATCCTGTAATTTTGTGAAGCAGCAATGAGCTCTGATGTGCTCCCGTATTCATCCCTCTTACCATCCCAAGCTTTACAGCTGATGCACCTGGAGCAAAGCAGCACTGGAAAGGTGTCAGGGACCTGCCTCCACACCTTGTCATGGCTGCTCAAGCCCTTCACACAGCTGCAGGCATGTTAGGAAGGGACACGCTCAGGAACCCCTGTGGCAGCACAGCCTTGGCTGGGTCCTGTCCCAAAACCATTTCCTTGTGGATTGAAAAACTCAGGCCGTATTAGCTACAGCTCCTCACTTCAGTCAGAGCTGAGTAGGATGGAGGTAAATTAAAGCACAGGCCTTCCCACTGACTGTTTAATGCAAAGCCTGGAGACATGCTGGCTCCCCTGAGCCTGCAGATGCTTTAATTAATGGAGCACAAATAGAATAACCCACCTCAGTGTGATTCATTAGGAGGACACAGATGGGCTCTTAGATGTCRATTCCAGCTGAGGCCCCCGGAGCAGGAAGGGGAATCATGATAGCCTGTGGTCCCAGCTAACCACAGCTACGCTGTAATTGAGGTGAGGGACCGGCTCCTCCTGCTCCTTGGGCCCCCAGCCACTTCTGCCCCTCCCCACAAGAGAGCAGGGGCATCAGCCTCAGTCCTTCCCTGCCTTTTGGTTTTATGGATGCATCGGGATCCATGCTGGCAGGACCCACTGTGCCTTAGCATGGGGTGGCAAGAGTTGGGGAGCACCCCCAGGCTGTGCCCCAGCTGAGGGACAGTGCTTGCCCTGGCTTTGCCCTGCTGTGCCTTGCCTTTCTCTGGACCTCATCTCTCCCTCCCTGGGGACACGGTGTGAAGTCTCCAGTTGCTGCCAGCTAAGGAATGGAGGAGCAATTGGTGCCACCCCAGCTCTTGCCCACGCARGTGGGTCACCTTGGTAACAGGGCTTTCAATCCCTCCTTCCTGCTGTGTCTGTTATTGGCAATGCAAGGCTGAGGAGTTAATTCCTCTTTGGGGAAGGTGTGAGGGTGGCTGGTGTGGAAGGACACGTGTGTGAGGTGATGAATTACCCACTGGTAATTAGCACCCTAGGACTCGGCTCTGCACTAAGCTATTCCCTACACACTGTTGCTTGACAACACACCACAGCCTGTCGGCTCCTGCTTCCACCTCATCCATTAACCTGACAGCTGGGCTCCTTCCCCCCACATGCTCCATCAGCTCTGAACTGTCCTTCCATTAAGCTTTAAATTTTTGAGCAATGTCAGCCCTTAACCAGCCTGCCATGAGGAGTGATAAACCGAGAGCCTGACAGCAGTGAAGGTAAAGAGCCCCTTTGCTCTGGGAATGCTGCCCTCGGGCACAGGGTTGGCCTCAGACTGTGGGCTCTCTTAGATACCTGGTGGTCACAGAAGGCTGACTTCCTTCCCTGACTTCTCTTTGTGAAGGATTTCATAGGCATAACTTTGATTTAAGTATCCTAAAGTCTTCAGGTTGAGGGACTCTCATGTTGAGAGATGTTGCAATCTCTCCAGGAACTGGCTTTACGCTGTAAGTAGACCCTAGCAAAGGTTTCTGCCTCAGTTTTCACCTCCATGGAGCCAAAGAGCCCTGGGACTGCTCTAGGTAAAGCAGAGCCTTGGTGTGTGCACATCACTTCAGAGAAAGGAGCTGACCTTGTCCCAAGTTCTTTTCAAATACTGCTGAGCATTTGTGTTGGTGACAGTACSAAGTACCCTGAATGCAGCTGTTTCAGACAGTTTCATTAACCAGAAGCTCTTATCCCTCCACCAGGATGGTGGGAAGCCAGTCCAGAAGAGCCTYGGAGACCTGAGTTTCCCCATGACTGGCCGGGAACGCTCGGAGTACATCCGCTGGAAGAGGGAGCGAGAGCAGATCGACCTGGAGCGCCTGGCACGTCACAAGAACGCCAAGGGCGAGTGGCGACGGGCTTGGGATGTGGAGAAGTCAGAGCACATGTAGGTCCCTCCCTGCGCCGGGATGCTTTGCCTGCAGCAGGCCTAAAGCCACGGGTAGGATCTTGTGTGGATATTTATCAATCCCATGTTGCCATGTGCCTGACCACATCCACACTTGGCGCCTCTTCCTCCCCAGCCATGCCYGAAAGTGGGATCAGGTATCAGAGTGATTCTCATGTTTTCTTCYTGCCATGAGCTCTCCTACACTGAGAGGGGCTGCCATGTGCTGACAAAGACTGCCTGCCTTTGGTCCAACCAGGATATGGACTGTGGRAGGGAGGGGAGCATGAACCAAGGTTCAGTCTGCATCTGGAGGATCCTATCCATTTCCACATGAAAAAATGCAATGGCAAGAGGGTTCAGGCGCTTTTCCAGAAACAGGCATGGACAAACTTGCATTCTCACTGCCYCTGCTTGTTTTCAAGCACAGGAGAGCCCAGCATGCCTATATTCTCCCCACCCCATAAACTGAGCCTGTTTTGCCACTGCAGGGCAAGGGTGTCACTTCAAAGGGCCAGCCGTGTGATACAGGACAGTTCTGGGAACAGCAGTGTGGGACAGCTGGGAATGGGGCTGGACACATCCCTGCCTTAATCACTGTCCCTCTGATTGTGATGGTTCAGCTGGGTCACACCAGCTAGAGAGCTTTGGAGAATTACTTGGCACCTGCAGCAGGATAAGCTTCTGGTAGGGTGTGGAGTTAGGGAATCTTACAAAGGTTTGGTAACAGAACAGTTTGAACTGGACTGGGAGGTGGGAAAATCCTTTGGCTGAGGAATGGGACCAAACAGACCAATTTTCAGTCACTGAGACCCCAATAACTAGGGGTGAGTTGAYTTAGCAGGTGCTGAGTGTTGATGGCAAGACAGCCCTGAGCCCTACTATTTTTCCAAAAATCCATTTTTAAGAGAAAACCCACAACAYAAAACAAGCAGGACTAGAAACCAACGACTCTGATTTGAGTTGACAAGTCCTGAAGCTACTTCAGATTGCGTTTGGAAGCTTGGGAAACTGCATTTGAGTGTAGTACAGCAACACTACATCTATGGGATGTTCACAGAATTTAATATATACACATGGGTACTGACATAAAGGTTTTAGAAGTTCTCCTTTGTGGCAGAACTGCATCACAACCTCAGCTAGCACCCACAGCTTCAGCTGCTGCTGAGAAACCTGCACAGGTTTGCCCTTGGGCAGGTGCWGAAGGGCCAAAGGCCGGAGTCTGCGTCATGCCGAGGGCTCCTGCCCATGCTTTGCACACTGAAGGAGAATGGTCAGGTCTGACAATGCCTGTTTTTAACCTGCAGGTTTGAAGAGGACTTTGTTAAGGATGGGGAGCCAGCCTTGGATAATCCCAGCAATAAGAAAGGTTGGCAAGGGACACCTAGACTCTGTCCTGACGCTAGTGAACACTGATCGTGCGCATCCCAGTGCTGCAGCAGCTGCTGTGGCTGTTGGCTGTGAAGCTCTGCTTTCCTGGGCAAACACCTCTGAGCTGGGGGGCTCAGCCCTCCCTGCTGGGCAGAGGGCTCAGGGGATGGGTTTGAGCAGCTGGGTGCTAGACCTTTGGACCTTCCCAAGGAGAGCAGTGGCTTTTGTACCCTGGTACGATACAGTGTGGAGGYTCAGCCCTGCCTCCTTATCCCACACACTGGTTTAAGARGCAATCCTATTCCAGAGCACATCATCTCTGATCCYTATGGCACATGCTGGCTTCTTTACTGGCATAAGTCCATCCTGAGTCCTGTTGCTCAGGAGATGATTTTGCAAAACAAAACTTTCCCTTGTGACACCCTATTTGAACATCAGGATTTCTGCTGCCTGTCCATTATAG
Organism: Malurus melanocephalus; assembly: GCF_030028575.1. Classification (NCBI taxonomy): domain Eukaryota; kingdom Metazoa; phylum Chordata; class Aves; order Passeriformes; family Maluridae; genus Malurus; species Malurus melanocephalus. The sequence goes on along the minus strand of NW_026623809.1, from coordinate 68,849 downwards.
ACCCTCACTCACTTTGGTGCATCCTTGTGTCCTTGCAGGGGGAAGGAATGCAAGGAAATTCCAGCACAAGTCCTTTCCTCCCGACGGGAGAGGTGAGTAAAGGGTTCTGTTGTGTCACCCCACTAAATGCCAGCACCTCTGATATCCCTCAGGGAGAGGGTTCTCTCCAGGCACTTGCTGATTTGAAGAGCCTTTTGGAACATACCACGTGGCTGCTCTCATAGTGCAGGGGAGAAGTCTTCCAAGAACAGACATGTGAGACTGTATCCAAGAAATAAGATTTAAAGTTATAATTGGAATTTGGAATAAAAAAACCCACACAAGAAGCACCCTGAAAACTTGATTTATATTCATTGGTTTAGAAAATAYATGTGCWGTATGCACACAGGTTCAAAGGCTTYCCACTCCAGAGTTCCTTTCCAAGGATACAAGGGTGTTGATCTTGAAGCTGTTCAGCAGCTTCTTCAGCTGCTTTTGCTTGCTTTTGCATGGCATTTCCAACCTGTTTTCCAGGAGGAGGACATCATGGAGTGAATGTGAGTGACCCTGGTCCGAAAGCAGTGCCTGCTGTGAGCAGCCGTGCCAAGGGGAAGGACAGACTGACAGGCAGAGCCAGAAGGTGAGGAGCTGGCAGCACTGCCGTGGTGTGCACGTCCAAGTGTCACTCCCAGCCTAAGTGTGAAGAGGCAGCCTGTGCCAGGGCCTCACCACCCTCAMAGGGAAGCATTTCTTCCCGATATCCCACCTAACACTGCCCTCTGTCAGTGGGAAAGCCATCCCCTTGTCCTGTCACTCCAGCCCCTTTTAAATAGTCTGTCTTCCAAGCTACTTCAAAGCAATTTTAGCCTTCAGTATCTCCCTCTGTGGCTGCTGTCATGGAGACGTGGGACACTTGGGCACTGTCAGGCAAGCAGRACCAGATTGTGGCAGGCATCAGCACGAGCAAACTGTATCTGCTTCATCTGATTCAGTGGTGTTCTGGCAACTGGAGTTTATATTTTCATTGCAATTAGAATTACAGCAGCCAGTTCTTTCAGATTTAGTGGTCTCAAATGAGTGTCTCTGGATGGGCCTGGACAAGGGGCTTAGACAAGGAATGCATGGCCATGATAAGAATCCCTATCTGGGTRTCAGGCAGGGACACTGGCTTTGTAAGAACTTCAAGCCCTAAATTCTGATTACTTTTTCTTGACAGGTGGGATGCAAAAGAAGGCGAGGACATGTCTTTTCTGAAGGATGAGCTTGATGGCCAGGTGAGGTCCTGAGTTTCAGGCTGGCTCCTGAGTTTTCTCAGCACATGCACCATCAGGAAAATTGGAATCTCTAATCCATTCCAGASCTGGGAGACCTCTGTTTTTGGGTAACTGTTCTGGTCTCTAACCATCCTCACATGGCATGATGTGACAGCAGCTTCACTGCTCACACTGACCCTCAGTCAGCACAACCACCCCACTTATTCTGGTCCCTGGACACTTCTCCACCTACATGCTTTTATATCCTTTGCAAATTTTTCAAGTTTTGAGAACTGTCATAGACAAGAAATACAATATACTGGTATTTTAATAGGCTGAATTTAACATGTCTTTCATTTCTCAGAGGAACCTTGGTGCAGACAAGCGGAAGAGCAGAAGTGACGAGGGGGTGGAAGAGGACTGCACAGCTGAGCTGGAGGAAAAGGGGAAACAGCCAAGCCTCCAGGATCACGGGGCCTCCTCCTCACAGTGGCTGCGAAACGGGAAGGTCCAGCCTGCCCACAATGGCCAGAAGGAGGAGCAGAGGGGAGTGAGGAGCTGCAGCACTGAGGTGTCTGTGGTCAGTGCTGGGGACTCGGAGCCGGGGCCCAAGCCAGGCAAGGAAAGCGTTGGCGAAGATGCCAGTAGGAAGTCTGGCACTGCTGGCATCCTCCAGGAGAAGGAGAGCACTGAGGGCACAGCTTCACAGGGCAGCCTTCCAAGCACTGTGCAAGCCACCAGGCCTGGCAGTCAGGAGGCCTTGTCACTGCCTGTGGGAGCAAATGGGGATGGAGCTGGACTGGGGAARCACCCGGCTTCAGAGCAGGAGTCCTCTGAGAACTCTTCCAACAGGCACGGAGGAGACCTGGACGCAGCAGTAGGAGACAGACTGGATGCAGATCAAGGACAGCTGGTGAGCAAAGGAGGGAAAGAAGTGACCCAAACCACTGTTCTTGAGGGACAGACACTTTTACTGAAAGGAAGTGAAGATGCTGAGGGCACTGAACACCACGAGCCTTCTGCCCTGGGGAAAACCAACTCTGACAAGACTGTTGTGCCTGAGCAGGACATGGCAAAATCCCAGTCCGGGGAAGGGGACCAGCCTGAGGATTGCAAGGATAAGGACAGCGGGGACACTCACAACTTGCAGAGATTGCACCAGCTTGCCTGAAACATAAGGTGAGTTATCCCATTAATGCTCTCAGCCATAGTACAGGGCTACAACTCCATTTTCTGTGGTACAGTGGCATCATACCAGATGTCAGATGTTCAGAAATGTTCATTAGCAGTGCTATCTATCCCTCAGGTAATTAAATCTGTGCATCCCAAAGGCCTGTCCTGGAATGGGTGGGGAARGAATGGAAAGTCAGACCAGAAAATCTGGACTGAAAACTGGGCTGCTGAGGCTTGTTGATGACACATGTTAATTAGGGCTTATATTAAACTATTCCTGGGAAATTATGATCTTAGAAAAGACGGGAGGGATAACATCAGTGGGACGAGTTTAGTTCTGTCTCTGGGGTAATCACAGCTTGAGGTCAGTGTGGTCCTTCCCTAAAACACTTGCAAAGCCATGGGGGACCGCCTCGTGGGCAGAGTTGGGAGAAGGTTGATTGTATGTGGGATTCTCTTCCCAGTGTAAGGTCTGTGAGTGCTACASTTTGAATGATGGATGGTAACAACAATGTGAAGTGCAGTGTATAAACACACAGGGTGAGATGGTTCCTGGGGCAAAGGCACACAAACCAAACAGAAGGGAGGGAGAACAGAGCTGGTTATGGAGCAATGCTCCAGGTTTTACACCAACAATTTTCTCCCATAAAGGCAAATGCAAAGCCAGAAGAAACAAAGGATGACAAGCACAAAGGTAAGGTAGAAATTAGGAGGAAAACAGAAAGGAGAGAGGGTAGGGGGTCTTTGCAAGGTGTGTTTTCCCAGGCCATGTCCCACGGAGCAGGACATCACACTAAAGAGATGAGAGTTTCCAGAACATAATCCAGCCTGCCTAACACCAGAGTGGTTCTCAGGATACTCCCTCCCCTCTCCTTCACAGAGGCAGCAGCTCTGTTCCATAGGGAGGCAATGAGCTTCTCAGAGCCARGCAGGCAAATCCCTGCACCAAGTGCCTTTGCCGGATTCCAGAAGCTTTTCTGCAGACCCTACACAGTAATGTGTCCCCTGGTGTTGCTCAGTATTCCTCCCAGAGKTACAAATGAGCTTAGGCATGAAGAGGCTAAGCTGCTAACAAAGACTTTTCCTATAATCCAATCCATACAAAAGGCAGGGAGAAGTGCAAGCGTCATAGTGATTTCAAAAAGACAAAACATCAAGAACCAGCAGGAGCTGGTTCTATGCTTGAACRAAAATTCCTTTAAGTGAGAGAAATTAATTCCAACAGCATTAAGGAGAATGTTATGAAACACCTGGATGGAYATAGTGGAAGATTATGGTCCAGCCACGCCTCTCCAATCTACCAAAATTCCCACCAAATTAGAGGATGAAGGAATTAATGACTACTTTGCTCACTCAGGATAACTTTAATTAGACACCAGGTAAGAGGAAACAATAAATTAGAGTAGTCCATTTTYATCTCAGTGATGGAGATTCCTATGGTTTGGCAGTAGGTCCCGAGTCAACTTAAGAGCCCAGCAGGTATCTGTAACATCAACAATAACAATATGCTGTCCCCCTGCCCTGCTTAGGGGCTCCACAGGGCCAGTGTTCCACTCATGTTAAATGCAGATTTCACATCTCTTCCTGCACAACCACAGCTCCGTGCAGCAACCATATGGGTTTCACAGCTCCCCCTCCCAATGTCTATTTATGGCAGTAAAAATCTCCAGCACCTTCAAACCAGTGGGAGATGCTGTGCAGAGAAGAGTGGTGGGGCTTTCATCCTTCGCTTCAAATAACACGAAATAAATATTTACTTGAAGTGCAGGACTGGAATCCCTGGAGAATGTCCAACAAGTCCCAGAGAAGTAAACGATACACAAAAACCACAGAAGCTCTTCCCTGAAWTCTCTTGAGAAAATTAATCTTAACATCTTTAGAGAAAATGCAGCTGGGGGGAGATTTCCAGAGCAGCTCCAGGGATCTGACCTTGCAGCACTGGCTGACGTAAAGAGGAGTGGGGCARGCAGGGCCTGAGTGCTGCAGGATGAAGGAGGTCGGCAGAGGTCRGCTCTGATGCAAACCAGCACCCAAGGTTGGTGCAGGAAGTGGCACAAGCAGAAACCTGCACTTCCCAAAACAGTTACGGAGCTGCGGAAGAACAGCCAGCTTCCTCGAGGCTCAGGAGACAGGAAGATACCATCTGCTGGTATATTTGGGGAGTTGGCCTAGGACCAGCAGGGTCAAGGGCTTGCCTTGAATAGCATTGGCTTCCCTGGTCCTTCCTGCAGCCCACACCACCCTCTGGAGCTCACCGTCATGCCACGGGCACTTCAAATTCCCAGAACACCCCTGAGTACCGCCTAAGAGAGCTCAGTCTGGAGCTCAGTCTGGAGACTCAGGGACTGGAACTTGATACAGTTGTCTCCATAYCTCTGGAGTGATGGCATGACATGGGAGGACAGTATTAACATTGGAAAACACAGGGATTCTGTGAGAATGGTGCAAGAGACTAATGCACACWGGGAAGGACTCCAGGGCTTTTGAGGGGAATGTTGTTTAGTCTGGGAAAATGAAGGCAGAAGGCAGTGAAGTTGTGATCTCTGCAGATATGGAGGTAGCAAAGGGGCACCCCTTTGCGAAGGGGCAGAAACATCCGAGCCAGAAAACAATGCTGGGGCAGGGACCAACATATTGGAGAAGCCCAGGAAAAAATACRGGAAAATTAGGAAAAGGTGCTACCTGTCAGAGCACTTGGAAGCTCACCACAGCTGAATCCTGAGGGCCACTTACTGGAGCTTAGCATGTCTAAACATAACTCAGGGCTTTGATGGGCGAGCTGCTGCCATTCCAAACACAGGGAACGGAGCCGCTCTCATATCCCACAGTTGTTCCTGCTATCCCAGACCTTCATCAGCTACGTTCAGCTGCAGCTTCAGGGAGTTCTGCATATCCCCCCCATGATGTGGAGCCTAACCAGCAGATCCCACAAGGGCCTGGTGTTGACTGTGAAGGCCATCCCAGTGACATCCCTCAKCCAGCCAGGCTGGGAGGTGTGAGAGCGGCACCGGCAATCTGTGTCAGTCCTCTCCTGTGACACTGACACTCAGAGGGAATTCTGCCACCACAGAATTCCCACTCTGCTGGCAGAGCCCAGGCAGCACCCMGGGGCATTGCTGTCCTGAGCCCCAGTTCACAGCCAGCTCAGAGCTGCTCAATATCCCACCAGCCCTGGAGTTACACACAGGAAAGAGAATACAGTGGGAAATGTGAGAAAGGCTAATCACTCTGGCTAATTACCAAGAGAAGCAATGACTTTAAAGCCCACCAGTGTCTTGGCTGTAAAGGCTCAGTCATGCATGGGAAGAAGGTATCTGTATTGAAAGGATAATACTGCAAAGCAGGGAAGGGAATTGTCTCCCAGCACTGAAACACAGCAGAGCTTTCTGCAAGCATCAGTGATCAAATAGATTCACAATAGGGAGAGCTCGTGCTGGAGTCAGCTCGGACTCATAAACCAGATTATTTTACAATATTTGGACCACCAAGTGTGACTGACAGTCTGCTTCTGGACCTTCCCAGTCCCATTCAATCCAAGTGTGCTGCCACAGCACTGAACACCCTTCAGCAGCAAGATACAGCCAGTCCTCACTGCTGCACACAGGCAGGAGAAGGAATTAAGTCTCCAGCAACAATCTCATCTCAGCTCTACACAGCATCAATTGTGTCAGCACCTTGGGTCTTATTTCAGTACAGCTCCTTATTAAATATCTGTGGCTGTGTCTTTAGATGATTCCTTGAGAGGTTTCTTTTCTATGYAAGCCACGCTTCCTATGGCCTCTCCTGCCTTTGCACCTTTGCAGAATTTCATCTGTTTTTCTTTATATCCCCTCCCTGGCCTTTCTTGGGAGCTTCGGGTGCTGAAATCTGCATCAGCAAAAGGCAGATCTGTGGATTTAAACAGAGATGCAGGAAAATGCCAGCTGAGCAATTCTGAGCAGCACCCAAGCATCTGGCAACTAGAAAAGAATAAAAAGTCTGCATTTCCCAATTAAAATCAGCATGTCTGGGTCTGGAGGCAGCTCTAGGAGAGCAGGCTCCATTCACAGGATAGTTTGTCCTTAGGGAAAGCCAATTCACCCTCAGCTCTTGGAGGACACAAGTGCTGCACCCCCAGGCCAGTTTCACCAGGAAGCATCACAAATCCCTACCTGAAATCAGCCCCTTCTCTTGGTGCTCCAGGTGCTGAGCCAGCACTCACACAAACACATCAGAATTGTTGTTCCTGAGATATAAGAAAAAAGTAAAGTTGATGTATCCATCCCAGAGGAGGACTGAGAGTGTTTAATCCAGACSGGTAGAGTTGGCTCATCCCCTGGGCTGCAGAGCCCCCACTGCTCCTGTCAGATTTGGCAGCAGGTATCTGGGTTATGTCCCAGTGGTGCCTCCCAAGCAGCCCCAGCTGTGCAGGAAGGGCAGGGTGGAACTCAGCCGACATTTTAATTTACAGCTCAGCAGTTCCCTGGAGACTGATAATCCCGCGGCTGTCTCTGCTCTCGTTTCACAGGATAACGTGCTGGAGGCGGTGGAGGAGAAGAGGAGCGCAAGCTTGTCCTCACTCTTTTACTTTCTATGAAATCAGCGTTCAGCACCTGCCCAGTGCCCTTCAGCACCTGCAACACATGGGGTCCCCATCGCCACCCCTACTCATAGTTCTGGCATCCCCCTATCTGTGTGCCAAAGGACAGGGAAGGGTGCACACACTCCCACCCTAGAGACAAAAYACCATCATTTATCTATTTGTTTGGCATATATTGCAGCTGCGTGGCAAGCCAAGGAAATGTCTACTGGATGCACTTTATTTTATTTAATGACTAATTCTGTTTAAATTCTGTTTATGGTTTGGGTTTCTGGGCACACCCCCATTTTCTCCCCAAWGGCTGGAGAGGCCTGCACGTGCCAGGGGCTGTACCAGCAACTGGAACAGCAGGAACAGGCAACTGGMAAAGCAGAGGGGTGAGATGTTAGGRTGTAGTTCAGTAGGKGGGTGAAGAAGTAGTGTTCAGAGCTCTTGTACTAGAGGTTTGCACGTGGTTGAAGTGTTGGCAGAGGTGTGTAGTAGTGGCAGGGGCTGCGGGGCATGAGCGGGATGGATAGCAGGATGGATGGATGGATGTATGGATGGGTGGATGGATGGAGAGCTTCTGACAAGCACAGATCAACCCCAGCATATCCTCCTTGAAAAGCCACCAGCTCCCCTCCCCTTAGAAGCTGAGAAGCACATCAGGACGGTGCTTTGTGCCAAGGAAGGTGGCTGCTTGGGTGACCAGGAGTGTGCACTGGTCAGCAAACTCTGTGCCTCCTTCCCAAGGGTACCTGGGCATCCCTGCAGCAAGGCAAGGAGGGGGACAGCAAAATAATCTTCCTCCTCCACCACACCTCCCAAAGCAGTTGGCAGCAGGACCCAGGCCAAACTTCGTATCAAACATTTTCACCTTCCTGGTTGTGCCTTCCGTACCCTTGTGCTTGAATAAGAGGGCAGAAGTCCTCTCTAAGCTGCCCCGCACACCTTCTGACCTGGCCTTAAAGACACCTTTCAAATGGAGGATCTGGAGGAGCATTTACAAGCACAAACATGCAGGAATTTCAGCCGCTTGGCTTTCCAGTTACAGCAAGCTARGACCTAGGCAGAACACAGCTACCAGTTAAGGAGAAAGCACAAGCAGTAACATAATAATTTCTGACTTCTGAAATGGCAGAGCAGAGTGGGCATCACCCTCATTTGGAGGTGCTGCTCTGAAACTTGATGCCAGAGCAATTGTCCCTGGGACAGGTGTGTGTGGAGACTACCTGAAATGTCCTGCAGGACATTGGCTGACCAGGCTAGCAGACTGCCCTGGAGATCAGGTTGGCATAYGTGGACTGAAATATCTATGCTGCTTTAATAAACTAATATTTGCACAGACAAACATTTGGTTTTCCACGTGACTTAGACCCGYGACACCTATCATGAAGCACAAGCCTGGGAATTTCCTTCCTGTGCCAATTTCAGGAGACTTTACTGGCATCACACCAGGTATTATCAAGAAATAGAGCGTGCAGTTTTTGTATTTTATCAGTAGAAACATCAGCAGAAGCCCCACCGAAGCCCAGACTGGGTTTATTTGSACTTGCCCAACAGATAAAAGAACAGATAAATAGAAGATTGTAAAACTGCTCCAGGTTCTGGAGCTTCTTCATCACTGTTAAAGGCTGATTTTCCTTATCTGACTGGCTCAAGAACCTGCGTCCAACTGTTTATTTTTTAATTTATTATTATTTTGTACATCAGGTCTCTGACCTCACTCTTGGTCCAGTCAGACTGAGTCATTACCAGCATTTCCCAGGAGCCAGCTTGCCTCATGGTCCATGGAACACACAGTCTCAGCTCAAGAGCTGTTGCACCCCAGGAGCAGTTGGWCACGTGGCCAGGCAGGAATTTTACATTGTCCTGGTTCAGCACTGTGTTGAAGAGATAAAAACCTTATTTCAGACTCCATTCTGAAAGGAAAACTATCACTTGTCCTCCATTCCCTCCTTTTTTTCCTTTCTTCCAAGTGACTTAGCAGGTAATGATGCCCAGGAAGGACTGAGTCTGATCCAGGCTTCAGGGATGGGACTGGACAGGTTGTGCCTGTTCTAAGTGTATTTTTTCCTGCTCATTAACACTTTGCTCGATGCACTTTGTTTGGTGCCTGGGTTGTGATTTTTCAGACAACTGTGGCTTAGCTGTTTCTTCTTTATGGTGAGAGAAAAAACTGAAAAGTTGACAAATCTGATGTAGAGGAGTTATTTATATGAAATAAAAGTTGGAATGAGGAAAAACCTCCTGTTTCTTACTGTTTCTGAGTTCCATATGTAAGGTTTTCCAAACTGAATCAGTAATCCCCATTTTTTAGAGACACAGCTCCAGTTCAGAGCGCTGATCCCTTTGGGAAAAACTGAATTGCTGGGCTAGCTCAGCTCCCTCACCCCAAGAGCTCCCTGTGGCGATGCCTGGAAGATGAGGATCACTATTTCATTGAGGCATCAAAGCCACCACCTCATCACATAATGGCAGCTCGAAGAGTTCAGAGACACCTGCCTGCATGGATACCTGTTCCCTCCCTGCAGTGGCTGGTAGCTCAGGGATTTGGTGGAAGTTATTCCAGCTTTTCCAGACACCAGAGGAACAGCAGCATTCCCAGGCAGAATGCTTTTTCCTTCAAACCAAGGGATCAGCTTGCCACCAGATGCTGTTGTTCTTTTCATTATAAATTCAAAATCAATTTCAACACAGCAACTCTGTAGCTAAAACTATCAGAATTGATCCCAGACTAGTGAGTCAGCTCTTGCATAAAGAATTTAATTTAAAAATCCTTCAAGCCAAGGACAAAAATACATCTGGATAAAGTTGGAGATACTAGTTTCCAAACCAATTACTGAAGGAGGCAGTAACAGAAAATCCTAACAGCAGTTCAGCTTTCCATTCCTAACCTCAACAAGTTCCATACCTGCACAGGAGCATGCACATAGGCCACTAACCAGTAAAGCCCTATAYAGAGTCTCTAAAGTCACTGATTTCCCACAATAATCTCCCCCCAGATAAACTGGTTGCAAATGGCAGAGGGGACTGGCACTTAGCCATCAATTTGGTATTTTAAGTGCATAATATAGCAGCTAGTGCTTTTCAAGTCAAGGAGAGGCCCAGTGAGCAGCAGGAGACAGCACTGCTGGGAAGTTCAGGACATTGCCTGCTGCTTTCYCTGGACAGGTTGTACAGCAGCAGCTCAACCAGCTCCCAGGCTCTGCAGGTGCTGGCAGGCAACACCGGGAAGTGTGCGGCAGATTCCTGCTCACACCATGTCAGTGCAGTGACACAGCACCTGGCCAGCTTTCCAAAACTGCCTATGGTGGAACARCCACAAGACAAGCTTCATCTCCTTAGCTTCCTGCTCCAGCTCGGTGACTGTTTCTTACCCCATTCTCCTCTCCATGTGCTCCAGCAGCTCCAGGACTCAGGGCAGCCATTGGTAACACCCCACACAGCAACCCACTAAGATCAGCTTCAACTTCTCTGMGGGAAAACCCTGATGCCCAGAAGCAGCCACTGATTTTGTTATCAKCACTACACCACACAACTGCTTTTCAGCTATGCTCAGGGATTAAGTCAAAATTCCCTGTCAGAAATACTGCGCAGGAATCTGGGATTAAGATGACATGCACTGCATCAGATGAGCCCACAAGAGAACATGCTTGGGGAAAAGAGAGCTTTTAGAGATGAAAACGTGAGCAAGCTGCTGGAGCAGATTACACGCTCCAGTAACTCTTCTTCCAGCTCTTTCCCTTCCTTATAGTCCCTCTGCACGTGAGTTACACCAAATGCTCTCATTGGACAAACTGGGCTCATTGGGACAAGACCAGTGTGCACAGCAGAGGGCAGGTATTAGATGGTGATAAATAGGTGTGAGCCAAAGGCATCTGCGTGCAAGGRGAGAGAGCCAAGGAGATTTGGACAAACATCCTCTGTTCCCTGTGCCACCATTTTGTGGAGGCTCTTAGAGGACAAAGATCTGGGATGTGGGCCTTAAATGATACAGAGACTCAAAACTTGGAGGAAAAGTTGGCATTACAAAATTATTACCCTGTTTAATCAATAAAAAATGAAGTACAAAAATAGAAGCACAGATGCCAGAATTCCAGCCATGTGCTTACAGCCATCATRTCTATACAGGAACATCCCAGAGTCAGAAGTTCTGAGCTCCTGTCAACTTCTTTCTATCACTAAAGCAAATGGCTTTAAGGTATTTCACTGACATTTGAGTTTTTCCTTCATCCAACTGKCTTCCAGACATCTCCCTGTCTCCCTTCCTCACTGAGGTGCAAACACTGCGAATAGGGCACAGCCYTGCTGGCAGGTGACATGCAGGACAGCAGCTGTGTGAAGGGAATAACCCTCCCCAGCAATTCCAAGGAATCAACATCTTGAATCACAAGGTCACAGTCATTTCCATCTAGGAAGCAATACACAACCTGTGCCTTGTCTCGCCTGATACAAKCACACTATGTGAACCTGAATTTTATTATTTTTTTGAAGAGCAATGAAGGGAGAAGGGTGAACTGGAGCTGAAGTAACACAACAGACGACACAACCATCTGCCTTTTAAACCTCAGCTTTACCCCAGACTGGTGAYTGAACCATTTTAGGGCACTAAAGCAATTCTGTTGAGATGCAGATGACTGTCTTAGTACCACGATGGCAAAAATTCCCAGTCCAAGTATCTGTTGCAGCCAATCTACTTCCSAAGAAATCCCTAGTGACCTGAATTTTAAGTTAGCTTACACCTAAAAACCAGTCCAGATAAGCTGCTTTTGTTACTAGAGTATTTGMAAAGTGCACTTAGTCACCGATTTCTTTGACAGCCTGTCATGATGAGAGTAAGAAGCACAGCAACGGGCTCATCACAGGCTGGCAACAGCATCCCAACGGGAACACATCTGCCTCCGGAGGGCTACGATTCCTGACTAGGAACAGGATGGGGAAGAGATTGTAGCTGAAGAATATGGGTCCAGAAGATCTGGAAAACCAGGCTGCTGAAATCACCAAAGCTCCCTGGCCATTAGGCCTGCAGCCCACAATCCTTCTGCATTTTCCCCACACAGCTTCCCCTCCCTGACATGATCAATACAACCAGTGAAGCCCCAGGATGCTCCAAAGCCCGTTGTAAATAGGTACAGAAATAGCAGCATTTCACTGAAATCTGTTTGTCAGCAGAGGAGAAGATRCAAAAACAGTCTGGGAACTCACCAAGCCTGCACTTTCCTACAGGAATGCAGACAGCCACAACCATCCTCGTACTGGCTCATCAACTATTTTTAGCACCAGAAGGGGAGGCAGCCATCAGTGAAGGGCCTGTTCCCTTTGATCCAGCGGATCTGAGCACTGTCTCTGTCCCAGAGATCCTTTGCTACCAAAACCACAAACCAGGTAAAGAGCTTTAGGTTGTTCCTGCCCCCGAGTACAAGGCGTTTCTCAGCAGTTACACGACAGGTTGGAAGAGGGCCACACAGCCCATTTAATTCCATTCACTTCCTCTCCCATCTGCGCCAGGCAGCCGAGCTCTATTAGTCTTCTGAGAGCAATTGTAGTTAAAGTGAAGGATGCCAGGAGGCCCTGGACACCCAGCACACATTGGATGCACCGTTCAGTCACCAGCTCCGAGCTGCAGGCTAGCTGCAGAGAAATCCCAGCAGCTGTGTCACTGCATGCAGCTTTATTTATCTCTAAAGGTTTTACAAATTAAACTCAAGCTTCTTCTCAGAGACACTTCCCAACTGGTTCTGCATCTAGCGGCCGAGCCAAGGAGCAGACTAAACTCAACTGGCACCACAACGAGCTTGCTTTCTCTGTCACTGATTCCTCCCTCGGGGAGCTGCAGGAACTTTCCCCCACAACCAGAGGTGTATCCCAAAGCCAGCAAATGGCACTGCTGTCACCACGACCCGGAACTACCATGGGCATGCGCAGCCCCACAGAGAGGGATCAACACACTGCAGGCAGAACCACCAWGGGAACAAAATCACCCACTCACAGAACAGGCACCCGTGGGGCCAGGAGCCGGCACTGCTCCGGGACACTTCCTCCYGCAGATGAACAGGGAGAGCAGAGAAGCAGCTCAGGAGGTGACAGCTGTAGGACAGCCGTCTAYTGGTGCAGTGCTTCCAGCTCCTCCACCTGCCCTGCAGGAGAGGGGCAGTGATCCCATGATTTTGGCTTAAGTGACTAAACGGGATCGTTTTGTCCTTCCCACCAGCTTTCTGTTCTAACCACACACACAGCATTCCCTGCACGCTCCCCAGAAAACTGGACAGGAGGGTGAAAAGAAGATCCACAAACCACTCTTTTTTTGCCTAATTTCTCCCKCAAGCTCTCTGCTCCTGTTTGTACCTTTCACAGATGCTGTAAAGGAGATGCTCAGCTGATGCGGCAGCCTTAACACACCACAGTCCCAAACTCCAATTTTGATATGAAACAGCTCTTTTCAGCAGCCAAAAGCCATATTTTACTTTTGTGATCTGCACAACTAAAATACGTACGCCACATTACAGCACATTTGTATCGCTCAGCAGAAAGAATGTGAACTGCTATGTGTCTTTCAGAGGGATGCAGCACAGCCTGACAGGCTCATAGATTCAGCCGAATCCATCCATCTGGAAAGCAGCAGCTTGGAACAACACGGCTCTTACAGTTTCCTAGTTGATATCCCACATCCCAGAGTCATCAAAGGCCATTTTTTCACCCTGCTTATCAAAGAACAGATGATTTCTGAGGACCACAGGGCAGCAAAATATGGAGCTGGGAGAAGAGCCTTCCCAGGGCACACCAGGACCTGCCTGGCCCAGACCTACCCTGGTTCCGCATGCCCCCGAGGTGCGGGGACAATCCACAATGCAGGCAGCAGCATGAGGGTACAACCACGCTGCTGCTCAGAGCCCACCAGCACCCATGGCCACAGCTCCACCTGCTCTGCCAGCAGAGATCAMACCTTTCCAGCACCACTGCTTCGTTTCCACAATTAGCAGGATTTAGGCACGTGCAGAGGTTTCTCCAGCCTCACCTATGGAGACTAATGACAAATTAAATCAACATCATACACCATGGCTGCCTATTGCAGTCGCCAAAATTTTGCTACTCAGAGCCCTTCCAGTTCAGCATTCCTCCTCCCACCACCGAAGAGAACATACTGTGTTACAGAGACTTTCATATTGGGAAAATATTTTAATATAGTAAACGAGTCAATTTACCTTCCACATATTTTAAATAAGTTTATGCTCATCGTTAAACAAAACTGTTTTTTTACTTCAACAATGGATTACAGCCTCTAAATTCGTATTGTTCCCAGCTGATCCTGTAAATAGCGAGGAATTTTGGACACCGATATCCTTGTATAGGTAACAGACTGGCATGAACAGCGCAGGAATTCAATGCGGGTTCAAAGGGAGAAGCTAGCCCTGGTGAGGAAGAAAACGAAGCCACAAAATTCCCTTTTGAGGAAAAACYGGGGGGAAAAGAAGATACCGCAGTTCCACCGAGTCCAAACGGGGCCGAGTCAGTGTCCAGGTCAGTCTCCGGTCAGCCTCCACGGGCGCTGCACGGTGCCGCGGGAACGGGCGAGCCATCGGTCTCCATCGTCGGCCAAGCCCCGCGGCCGCATCCCCGGCGGAGCGCGGCCTCCCGCGGCCCGCCCGCCTCAGGGGCTGCTGGCGCCCGGCCCGCTCCCGGCCGCGGGC
>NW_026623809.1:39477-54050 GCF_030028575.1 Malurus melanocephalus | reverse complement strand
GGTCCGGCGGGCGCGGCGCGGAGCTGCGCGGGGGTGGCGGCTGCGCCGGGGCCGGGGCTGGAGGAGCCGCCGCTGCCGCGCACCGGCTGCCAGATGAGGCTGTAGTAGACGGCGAGCACGATGGCGGCCAGCGAGACGGAGAGCACGTAGGCCAGCACGGTGGCCAGGCGCACCCACTTCTTGTTGGTCTTGGCCGCCATGCGCGCCTTCTTGTCCCCGGTGTAAGTGGCGGGCTTGCCCCGCTCCGCGCCCGCCTCCTTCTCCTTCATGGGGGCCCGGCCCTTGGCCCGCTGCTCCACCGAGCCCTCCGTGCTGGCTCCGGCCCGGATCGGCCGCCGCCGCCGCTCAGGACATGCCGGTACCGCCTGCGCTGCCACCGGTGCCGCTGCCCGCGCTGCCCCGCCGGGGGCGAGGGGCGGAGCGTAGGGGGCAACCCCGCCCTGAGGGGAGGGGACAACTGGAGGGGCGGGAGGGCAGGGGAGGGCAGGGCAGGAGAGGGGAGGAGCGAGGGCAGGGGGAGGAGCCCGCGCCACCTTTAAAAAGAAGTCCCGTCCCCTTCATGCGCTCGCCCCCGTGCCCCGCCCCTTTCCCGCCCCGGCGTGAGGGGAGCCCGGTGAGCGGCGCCTCAGGGAGCCGGGCAGCACCCACCGAGCCGCACGGATGGCTCCTGGCACGGCCGTCTGGAACATGACAGCGCTGGAGGCGGTCAGGAGTCTCCTCTCAACCTTGGCTTCCCGASGGAGTTACTTCTTGGTGCCTCCTTGATGCAGGTAAGTGCTGCCGGCACCTCTGTGAGGCTGCAAGTGTGCTCGAGCTACGTGGTAATTTTTAGAGGGAAAGGCTGCCTTGGTTTTGTTCAAATTGGGCTGTTCYCAAACCGGTTATTGATATAATCTAAGCCTCCTCTTAAGGTATGGCTTCAACGTACTTACAGGTGTTAGTTTCCTACCAAAGTGTTCTACTGTCTTGTTCAAAAGACAACTAAAATGCTGATTTTGGGGTATAAATTAGCCTTGTTTTCTTTATGCAAGGGAATTGCTTCTGGGGATGATGTAGTTGCGCCTTCTGCAGTAATTTTTTGCCTCCCTTCAATGACAGGTCAGTCAGGTATAGTGGTTGTGGTAGAAACCTCTTGTAAACCATGGCTTGTAGTTCTGAAAACTACCTGTTGCCCAAAGAGGCTTCCCCAAGAAGATATGTTATGGAATAAATAGAGTAGCTTCAGAATAACTGTGATTCTTGTGAAGGGTGGATTGTGTTGACTAAAAGCTCCAGGTCTGCTGTTTGTATGTGGCAGGGGGGACACTGCCATGGTGGTCTGTGTGCATTCACTCAGCTGGGCAGAGCAGGGAACTTTGTGTCTCACAGCAACAGGAGCATTGGGAAGGGGCTGTGAATCCTCTCGAGAATGGAGTGTGTGGCTGATTGTTCTTACATGGGCAAARCAGTTTCAGGGATTAAACCTGTCTSTTTGGGCCRGAGGGGTGGACTAGATGATTTTTCAAGGTCTGTTCCAATCCAAACAATTCTGAACTACATGTTGTAGCTCCCTGGAATATTTAATGTTCATGAAATGCTGCTGTGTGTCTGGGAAATGTTTGTTCACCATATTGGGAGACATCTCTATGTGCCCTGCGCCTCTCTTGTGCTGATTGGGTGCCCCCGATTGTATTGGGTGCACCTGTGTTCTCCTTAAGGTCAAAYGTCTCACACCTGAATGCAATTAGCTGATGGTACCCAGGTGGTAAAACTTTTCTGTGTTATGGAATTGCGTCTTCTGTGTGTTCTAGAGGTTATAAACACAAAATAGCTTGAGCTGTATGTGTTTGAATGTAATTATACATCTCAATTTATAGCAATTCCTATGAAATGGATTTACTAGTAATTTTTCAGTGTGCTTTCACTCAATTATGGGTTTGCTCCAGCTGCTTCTCCTTTCTTGTTCAGCAGCTGAAATTGATGATGAGTTACTACCTCCCACAAGTCTTTTCCCTATGTTCTTGCTTAATTCCAGTTAAGAGGGAGAAGTTTGACATGTATAGGGAATGTTGCTGGGGTTTAATGAAATCCAACAGTTTTTGCCTGGTGCTTGTTCAGTTGAAGCCCTGAGGCCTGAACAACAGTCCCTGAGCTAAAGATGACCTCACAACCAAATGTTAAATTTGTATCCACTCATGTCCTCCAAGTATCATTAGCAATGTGATAGATGTATCTATTCATTGTCAAAACATGTATTCACTTTTCCCTATTCAGGAGCTGGCCTTGGACAAGGCCAGACATGCAGGGGACCTGTTGGAACATTCCCATCAAATGCAGTGAGTGTGGTRGGCTTGCAATGTTCTTCCCAACAGCTTCACCTCCCTGTTGCATTTATTTGTGACTCATTCATGCTGCAGTGGAGACTTGCCCTTCCTAAAACACAGAATTCTATTGTATTATTCAAGAAACCTGGCTCTCTTCTCCTTGCTAACCTTCTGAGGTTACTCAAAGCTCTGAGGGCTTTGAGTAAGGTAAGGCTTGTGTTCATTAAATGTGAAGTCTTGGCATTGCCAAAGTCAGGTGAAAGCTTTAATTTTATGGTAGACAAATAACTGGGTGTGAGCTTCTCTCAAGGCAGCTGCAAACACGTGTGTCCTTTCTTTCCTGAACAGAGCTCCTTGCTAACAACCCCCAGGAAGGAACTGCAGTAATGGTGTTTGCTTTGTCCTTGGGGTTTTAGCAGAAACACCAAGCTGTGCTCTCARTGGACTCCTGTGGTGCAAAACTGGAGCTCTGGGGTCTTATGAAGTCAGTGACTGTGTCTGACACTAGACACAGCTTGCAAATTATTCCTCTCTAGGATTCTTTTCTAAAGAGCACAAAAGAAATCACTTGCTGGGGAAAAACAGAGCCAGGGTACATGGTGCACTCAGGGACTGGACCTGCCAAGGAGGGAGAGCTGCAGAGCCCCTGAAYAGCCTTCCTCCCAGCACTCCAAAAACTGCTCTGCAGGCTCATGTTCTTTATAAACTCCTTTAATTTTGACTTCTCAGGTCTGAATTTGCCCTAGAAAGCTTGAATTCTGCTGCTACCTGTCACAGTGGGWTGTTTGTTTGCTCTCCAAGGGCTCCTGAAGGATGTAGCTAAATAGACCTGTGTTATTGATTTCCCGTGATCACAGTCAGTGAATAGCATCCCAGGGCTGCAGGATAGGGAAGACTTAATTAAGGGAGGATTGCTGGCTTGAGATAGATTCTCTCCATGCAGACCTTGCTTCTGAGAGTAGCAGAACASTGGATGGGATGCCTGGGACATCTCTCTGAGCTGTGCAAAGGCCTTTGCAGGGAGGAGGAGAATGTAGGTTGAGGCTAGACATTACAGAAACCAGAGCTTTGGGATGTCATGTGGAGAAATTAAGTTTGTGGAAGGGCCAGGGAAGACCATGGCTGATACCTGTTCAGCTTTGTGAGCAGAGTGGGAAAGCAGTTGGAGTAAGTGGGGCTGGTGGAGTGGGAAGGAAATGTTGATGAGCTTAAGAACAGAATGGGGCTTCCTCCCCTAATACCCTGATTTCCTGTGCAGTGTTTTTTATTGGAGGTGAATACAGGGGAGAACTGGCTGCATCCACCTCCAGGTGTGGTACAAGTTGCTTTCCTGTTCTTACTCTGCTGCTGAAGTGTTCCATGAGATGGCCATGTTGCTTGTGTGCTGGTGCTCCTCATGCTCTTCCTTTCCTGTTAATGACCKGTCTTGGAAAGTCTTGTTCTTTTCCCAGCAGTCAGGAATGGCATGGTCCAGCCAGCCCTGAGCAGCAGTGACTTGGCACTGCAGGAATGTATGGGATGTTTAAATATGGTGTGATCCTGTTTGCAGCACACGCTGTGCTGCTTGGGAATACACTGAAATCTGTCAGTGCTGTAAACACAGCACACTCTGCCCAGGGAGCAGTTAATTATGGGCCCAACCATGTCATGGTGGCTGGACAGATAGTTTCTTGGTTTGGTTTTTTTGGCACGAGACCTCACTGCTTTTATGGCTTTGTGGCATCTGTGACCACTTGTCTCTGCGTCACAGCCCACTGCCCTCTGACTTTTGCAGGCTGAAGAGTCATGTTGAGAGCTTGTCAGGAGTCCATGGCTTTGTGGTTTGGGCTCAAAACAGGACACAAAATATACCCCTGTACACATACCCAGCAGTTCTGCTCTCCAGGGTGGTGAGAAAATATTGGCTTTGTGGTCTTAATGGTATCGTTAATCCTTTCCGGATTGCCAGAGCTCTTGAGGGCAGAGCAGCCACAGGAGCAGCAGGATGGGCTGGCATTTGCAGAGCTGGGAGTTCACTGCTGATGTGCAGTGTCACAGCTCTTCACTAGAGGACAGCATTACACATGGCAAAGTGCAATTTTCCTGGAACAGCGCTGGGAGAAGTTTCTTGTAGATTTTCTGTATGCCAGGAGTAAACTGGGGTGGGGGTTACGGAGTAATTTGCTGGAAGTCAGGAGCCATCCCATCGGGGATTTTAACAGCAGGGCTTAAATCATTGTTTGCAAACCTTGTCTCCTAAACCTTGTTGGAAGGGTGATGCTGCCTGCCTTGCTGTTGCAAGCACCTTGAGACAGGTACAGGCTGCTGCATAGGTAGCACAGGCAGAGAATGAGGGGTATTAAACAAAAGAGAGAGAAATGTTTGCACATCAAAACTGTTGGAGCAAGTGGTGGGACACCTGGTGTTGAAGGTATGGGAAGAAAGCAAGGAGACAGAGGGACATGGGATGAGTGTACACTAGGTGATGGGCCTTCCAGGAGAGAGAAAATAAAGGATGTTTGGAATAAACAAATACTGCTCAAGTGTTGTTGGTCCCACCTGCTCTGATGCTGAAGCTCTCTGCAGAAGGCTGGATTGCTGCTCTGTCCTATCAAGGCTCCATCAGCCATCTCTGCATGCAAGGGACAGAGGCTCCCACAGAGCACGGAGTGTGAAGTGGAAGATAAGGAGGCTGGGTGRGCAAAAGGAAGGGAGCTGCAGGTTTTGTGGCAGCCTTTGTGCAAAAGGGGGCTTGGCCCTTGCTATTGGGCATCACGTGGCCTTGCAGGGCAGCCACCAGCTTGGGCAGTGCTCTTCATGCTACTTGTGTTTGGTTGGGTCTTAGTTATGATTTTATTACTTATGGAATTAAGGTTTTATTCCTTAGGGAAAGCTGACCTTGAATGACCTGTGAGTGAAGCTGTGGCAGGATTCTTGCTTACTTTGTTTGTTGATGAGGCAGAGAAAACTGATGAATACCTGGGTGTGGGAGAAGGACAGAAGCAGCCTCTCTGTGAGGCCCTGGCAAGAAGGTTCTGGCAGGAGGCACACTTGATTCACAAAGCTGTGATAACTCTGATAATATCAGTCAAGCCACAGGATCCAGTAGCTATGACTGATCTCACCTGCCCTTGGCAGTGCCAGCTGGCAAAGCTTATCCCACCTCTCACTGCTTCACAGCTGTGACCTCTAGGGCCTTCCTGCAGTGCTGTCTGTTCCAGAGGCTGGGAGGACTGTAGGCACYTCTGAGCAAGATTGATGCTCTCTATTCTCTCCACTGCTGCTTCCTAATTTAAAGGGAAGCAGCCCAGAAGCTGCTGTGGCCTTGCAGAAGGGATCAGGCAAGTGTAGAGAACTTGCACTCCTCACTACACCCTCTCTCATCTACTGCTTCTCTGCTTGGGACTAACCACTTTCCCTGAGTGTGGCATCCTGATGACACTGGCTTGGAATATCCCAGTGACCCTAAGGAAATAGAGCCTTCCCTTGGACAGCCAGTTCCTGTACAGGCAAGATTGATAAGTGCAGAAAATGCCATGGTAGCTGGAAATCTGGAAGTTCTCTTATTCCCAGGGTTTTTTTTTTTGTTGTTTTTTTTTTTTGGCAAGTAAACCTTTCAAAGACAAAAGATTTTGGGTTTACTCAGGGTTCTGTGTTCCTTCAGCAGGAGTTCTGATTCCTGCCTTTATAGTTTTACAGCTGGAGCACTTGCTACAGTACCACTTAATCTCTCATGCCACTAATACCCGAGAATGCCCTCCGAATTCCTTCAGTGACCATTCCCCCTGTTTTCCAGGCTGTTCCAAAGTACCAGACTTATTCCTTCCCAGCCCTGATGGGGTAAAGGTGTATCTGATTCCCCTTGCATGGGAGCAGGGTTTGTACCACCCTTCTTAGGGGGTCTGTGCTGCTTCTGCCAGCACCYTGTCCCTGAGCAATGGCAATGGCCACACCTTGGCTTTGTTAGGAGATGAGGATGACACCCCACCGTGTGCCTGGGAATCCACAGCAATCATACCACAGTTATCTCCACTTGTAATTAGCTGTGGGGCTCTGCCTCTGACTAAAATTGATCTTGCCCRTAAGATTAAACTCAGGCCTTTTCATAAGCCACTCTCCAGGTCTGCCAGTGTCCATCAGCCAGCAGAACTCTTTTCCTCCTCTGCTGCCCACATGGAATTCCTTTGTTCCAAGGTCAGGGGCAGAGACTCGTTTTGGCCGTTTGCCTTTAACCTGTTCTGCTTTTGGTCACTTCTCTGCAGCCTTGTCACTATAATCCACACTTTGCCCACCTCTTCTGTTCTGTGTCCCAAATATCTGCTGCAGGCCCAAGTGAATCCGGAGAATAGTGCAATTCCTCGGGACTCTGGGAATGTTTTATTTCAACTGGGGAATTTCCAGCTGCTCTGCTGGTCTGCCTCACTTTGAGGCTGACATTCAGAAGAGCCCATAAGAGAAAGGAAAACTGTTTAAGACTGGACAGTGCAGTGAGCGGCCCCAGAAATGGAATCTGTCCAGAGCAAGGAATGAGTTTGTTTCCTGGGACATCCGGCCTGTTGCATGAAGGGGGCAGTCTGCTTGTAGCTAGAGCTGTGCTGCTCTGTAACCACAGCTGCTGAAACAGTTGGAGTGTTTCTGGCAATGCCTGTACTTCGTCAAGAGAGCATTTAAGGAAGTTGAGTTGCGGAAGTTCACTGAGCCGGGTGCCTCACCAGCACAGCTCCAAGAAGTGGATCCCTCCTGGAGGGACGGTGGATGTGTGTGGCCACGAGCACCCCAGCCATCGCCAGCCTTCCTCTGGGTGACCTTGGGTGAGGCTCTGCTTGCCTGGAGAGCTGTTGATTTACAATGCAGATTCATCACTCCTCGCCTGCCTGTCCCTGCCCCTCCTAAATTGGGCTGGGATATAAGAGGTTGTTTGCTCTCTGATGCCAACAGTGGCCATGGCAGAACGCCCTGCCACGTGAGAGGCAGAGATAGAGGAGARGGGGCCAAGGCGGAGTGAACTGTGCAGCTGCTTTTGCTTCTGGTAGCTGAGAAGCACATCTGTGGGATCATGTCCATGCTGAACTCCGTCCTGCAGCCCCCAGAGGTGAAGGAGTACCTGTGCAAGGGAGAGCGCTTCATCAAATGGGATGATGTGAGTACTGGGGTGTTCCTTCCCCAAGCTGTGTCTGTGGTGGCAGGGAGACACTGCTTGGGTCATGGTTTGTGGGGAGGCTGGGAGCCTGTGTTTGGTGTGGTGTCCCACCTGAGAGCCCAGAGAGATCTCTGGGCAGGGAGAGGGAACTGGGAAAAACAGCAAAGCTGACGACTAAAGTCAAAGTGGGGTAGGTAAGGGGTTGGGGACAGGGTTTCTGCACCTCTTGTGGAGGATGGAAACAAATGGAGTGAGTGTGCACTGGGTCCGTGTGTACGGCCTCTGGTAGGGCACCAGCCCTTGGGAAGGTGGTCACTGCCAGTAGTCTCTGTGGGGTGAGGTTCACATGCCACATTTGGACTTTTTAGAAGAGTGTGAGGGGGTAGGATTTACTCCAGAGCAGAGTTCCCACTGTACTTTGCAGATGAAATCAGGCTCCAAGTTGCTTCCTCTTATGGCCCTGCTGCCTGAGTGGATGTGGGGTGAGCCATGGCCTCCCACGCTGCCCAGTCCCTGGGTCTGGGAATTCCCGAGTGTWTGGTGACAGAGCAGCAAAGGGCCTCTGCTTTAATAGGGCTGGAGCCCCAGGGTGCTGCAGGAGGCTGCTGCTCTCTCCAGCTCATTGTCCTCTTTACCTTCAAAACAGCTGCTTTGCTGTCGCTGCCTTTCTTTGTGAGGGGAAGAAAGGGTAGAACAGCAGCAGTTCATTGGAATGTAAGGRTTCCCCTCTTCACTTTCTAAGAAGGCAAAGAAGTGTTCACCCCAGTACTCGCATAGCTGAGCAGGAGTGCAGCTGCCCATCTGTGTTGTCTGGAGATGGATTGTCCGCTATTGAGCACCAGTGTTCATAAAAGGGGGAGCCCAGGTTAAGATTATTCACGGGGTTCTGGGGAGACAGTTCATATGGTGTTGCAAATGAGATGATCAGAAGGAGCCTGCACCAGCAGTGCAGGAGGGATTAGCACTTCTGTGGATRTGAAGCTGGAATAGAGTGTTAAGTCCCAAGGGAGTGTGTGGGGGAGAGGATCACCTGTGTGCAGCATCAGAGAGGTGGTCCAGTGGCATTGAGAAATGAGAGCAGTGTACTGTGCAGCTGGTAGAAGGGATGGATGTGAGAAATATGGGTTGGAATATCACTGCCAGTTGCTCCATTAGCAGTGCATAAACAGGAGGATGACACTGTGACAGCCTTCCTCTTTCCTGTGTGCCCACTGCCTGCAGAGTGCACTTGGGGCTTCTTAGAATTTGATCAGGGATCTGGTTTCTCAGAACAACAGTAGCCAAACTTGCCTAAAATTGGTGATGACTTTGTGTTCAGTCTTTGGGGATCACTCTCCTAAAAACTGTTAAGTACTTCACTGGGTATTCCTGAGATAGGTTCCCTTGAAACCCAAGGTGAGTCAAATTGGGCTTCYAAGACTCACTAAGTTTTATTTGCTGCTGCAGCTGTTGGTTAGTGAGCTCAATTCCTGTCTGSATCTTTCTCTAAGGTTTATGTATTTGTAAACATTCCTAAAAGGTTGCTTCAACTAAGTAGTTTACAGGCTTGATCTCCACCAATTAAGAAAGGYTTCTCCATGAGTGGGCTGTTCTGGTCACATTGTTCCATTGCACTSGGCTTTCCCAATCCATGGTTAGAACAGGCTGCAGAGGATGATGGTGAGAGCTCCAGACTGCAGGATTGCCATGCTTTAGAATTCATGAGTGTTGTGGTTTTTGTGTCTTGTTCAATTGAACTGACTRTGCTGTTGGTAACAGTTTTGAACCCCTTCCATGATAAGTGAGGCAAAGGAGTCCAGGAAGATCAGATTGGCCTCTTMCATCATTGTTCAGCTTGGGACTGAACYRGGGCCTTCCAGCAAAAAAAGYRWRSSYWYRCTTTTTTGGCWGAGCCCTCACCTTGTCCAGCTTTGGTAAGGCACTGTCTCCATGGGTGGTAGCTGASTTCAAGAACCAGCCAGGAACCCTGTCAAAACCCCAGGTAGGACACAGGGTAGTAGCTGAACTCTTGAGTGGGGCAGATGGGTGTGGGTTTGGCTCTATGCTGACTCTGGGTCCTTGTAGTAGAGGCAGAACTGTTCTTGTCTCTGAAAGATTGTGGCTTACAGGATTTTAGCAGACAGTGTTTGCTTTCTCCCCACACAGTGGGCAGCAGCCAGCTCAGCTGCTGAGAGGTGCCCACAGGAGAGCCTGTCTGCACCCCCAAGCARCCCCGGCCCTGCCCAGGAGCCCGGCTGGCAGCAGCTTCCTTGCTGCCTCAGCTTGCCCCCCAGAAAGCTGCTTTGTGGGAGATAAGGGTAATCTAGAACATGGCACAATACTCTGCTGGTACTGTGTGCCCTGTTCTGCTCTCCAAGGCCACGAGTGCAGGGAGTCAGCCAAGAGCTCTGGCAACATGGACATGATGATGGGCAGGCCAGCACTGGCCCTGGAACACAGCAGGAGGAGGACAGGAGGGAATAAAAGGACCACGTAAGGGGGAKTGAGCAGTTTATTGTCAGTATTGAGTATGGAAATGGAGGTGCCTGAAAATACAGATACACTCTRGACTGAAGTAGTATAGTGTCTGAGTAACAGACTGAAGAACCTGAGGTCAAGGGACAAGGACAACTTCTAAATTTCATTACTGGTTTCATCTCAGCAGTGAGATGTTTCAGCTTCCTGAATTGAATTTGGAGCCTTCCCAGAAATGGCTGCGTGGGGCTCAGGATCAGCACCTCTGGTGTGTGTGTTTGGATGGTCTGTGTAGAGACAGTCTGTGGAGTCTCAGAATTTTCACTTAAAGTAGCATAAYGATGCTGCATTGATGGCCCCCTCCTTGAAGCTTTCCTGACTAGGAGCCCAGATAATCAGCATRAGAACCTGCATGGAAGTTGCCACGGATGAATGTTCTCTGTGCTTGGCCTTGGCTACTCCTGAGCTTGAAGAACAAAGCAGGTGAAGGAAGACTGTTCAAATGAAACACACAGAATCGCACACAGAATTAACTAGGCTGGAAGAGACCTTCAAGATCAGGTCTAGCTTATGGCTCAACACCTCCTCATCACCTAAACCATGGCAATGAGTGCCACTTCCAGGCTTTWTTTAAATGTGTCCAGGGACAGTGTGCCACCTCCCTGGGCAGACAATTCCAATGTGTGATCACCCTTACAGTGAAGAATTTTTTTTCTAATATCTAACCTACACTTCCCTTGGCAMRGCTTAAGACTGTGTCCTCTTGTTCTTTTGGTTGTTGCCTGGGAGAAGAGACTGACCCCCACCTGACCACAACCACCCTTCAGGTTGTAGAGAGTGAAAAGGTCGCCCCTGAGCCTCCTTTTTTCCAGGCTAAACAACCCCAGCTCCCTCAGCCACTCTTCATAGGGCTTGGAACACTGGCCCTTCACCAGCCTTGTTGTTGCAATCAATTGAATCTCCAGATACTTTGTTCTCTTAGTGCAGAAAGCTCTAAGAGAGCTGTTCTTGTTAAATGCACGGGTCAGGTGAGACTTGGGCTTCAGCTTCCAGAGTCTCACGCTGTCACTCTGGAGAGGTCCTAAAATCCTTGGGTTAATTTCCATAAATCCCAGAGGGTGTTCACCTGCCCAGGTTCATATTTGAACTAGGAACCTCRTGTCCTAGGATGTTTTCTACAAGTCACCCAAGATGCCAACATTCTTTCTTTTGTTGTTTTATTTTTTTGTTAGGAAACATCAACTGCTTCTCCTGTGATTCTCCGAGTGGATCCCAAAGGCTTTTACGTGTACTGGACCCATCAGAGCACGGTAAGTGCTGAGACTGCACAGCTTGGGCTCCAATCAGCCAGGCCCAGGTTGGTGTGAGATCAAAACGCCACAAAAGCATGATCCTGTACTTGGGAGCAAACTGCTCATTCCTCTCAGCAAGGACACCCTCCCAAGGAGCAGGAATAAGTCAGTGGCAGGTTGGTTTTCACAGTACCAGGAAAGAGCAAGAACGGAAAGTGTGAGTGTGGCCTCTGTTCCTGTCATGCTGGTGTTTTGACTCCTGCACAGCTCATTCATGTCCTTCAAAGGACTTCACAGAGAACAGTTGTGCTGATATCCCTGTCACCCTGCAAGATACAGGATTCTCCCAACGTGTACAGCAGGGCCATTAACAGACTCGTTGGGGTKTTAGACATTCTAATTAAAAAGTAGYGGCCAYAGTGATGTAGGGRAGACTGGAGAGTGAGTGAGCTGTGCTCAGGGTGATGTGTGCAGGCTGCTGGAACAAAGCACAGAATGCCAGCTGCTGGAGGAGAGGGAGAGGCAACACATGAAGGAAAGAGACTTCAGTTCCCCACTGATGAGTAGCATCAAGTGGAGAGGGAGGTGGAAGGCTGGGCTTACTTCTGCTTTCAAGAGCAGAAGAGTAGAGCTGTGGTTCAGCTCTACTTCCTCTGCCTGACYTACATGCTGTGGCAGAGTCAGACTGTCCTCCACAGGCCCTGGCCAGGGACCTGAGGGTGTGGGTGAGCTCTGCCTTTCCAGAGACTGTGCCCAGTGCCAGCTGGGATCAGGCACTGCAACAGCGAGCAGTGTCACAAGACTGGGACTGTCACACCCCTCGATGTCTCTCTCACTCCTGTTCTGCTTTCAAGGTCCACTTGGGCGGTAGAATTTCTGCTTTAGGGCTTCCAGCAGGAAGAAGTGGAGCACAAAGTGAGCCAAGGGCAGCTGGTGTTACCGTGGAAAGGGAGATACTTTGTTGGGATACCTGGGAAGGGGGCTGGGGGAAGGAAGCATAGCTGCCACAAGGAAACACAGACTGGAAGGAGTCTTGGATTCCTGGAAAATGCTGTTGATTAGCAGCTAAAGTAAAGTGAACTGCTTTTGCACYAGGGACTCAGAAAGTAGTGGGATTAGGAGTAAAATTGCTCTCCTGCTTAACAAGAAAATGGGGATACAGCCAGAAGACATGGCATCCACATTGTGTTGTATTGAGGTCTTGGGAAATATTATCTGCTGCAACAAGTATAATTTGTTCTCCAGACCCATGGTAAGAAAAATTAGTAACAGAGGAAGGAAATTCAGGTTGGATATTAAAAGAACAAACARGACAACAAGCCAGKAGTGTGGAGGGGCTGCCTGGGGAAGGCTGTGCAGTGTCTTCCATGGAAATGGCTTCCCTGCCTGCCTTGTTCCTGCTGGGAGAGCGCTTYCACAGGGAAAGACACTAACCCAAACCTCCTTTACAGCTTCTGAGGGCTCTGTCATGGAGTGCTCTCCTTACTCCTTTGTCTTTCCTCATTTTCCTTGTCCTTATTCTGTTGTAGGAAAGGGAAATTCTRGATATCACCAGCATCAGAGACACCCGAGTGGGGCGATTTGCCAAAATACCCAAGGTGAGTTCATAGCTTCTTTCTGTCTGGTGTTTCAGTGGAAAGGTTGGGCTGYCTGTGGTTTTGGCAGGAGCTCAGGCAGTTTGTCCTGGATTTCTGTAGGAAAAAGGTAGAGAGGATCTCATCTTCTTACATCACCACTATGTAAATAYAGAAAAGCCATCTTAGCTCTTGTCCCTGATCAACCAGGGGTCCTCTCTGCRCCCAAAAGTGGCACTTCCAGACTAYGGTAGATGGGCTCAKTGGAAGGTATATGCYAGAAAGCCAGGAAAATCAATTCCCCTTCCAAGTGCCCTGCTGCACTGGTAAGTCCTGCGATGCTCCTGCACTGAGTCACCAGAGCTGCTCTTGTGTCAGAATGCACAGGCTAGGTCAGGATACCCACAGACCTGGAGTTACAACACCATTCCAACAGTGTGTGATAAAGTTTTTCCCTTTAAAGGGAAGAAAATGCAGTTTTAAAAAAACAGTTTATTTTTTTCCGCATATATTTTACATTTGATGTGATCAGGGCTTTGTTCTTGATTTCAGTTACAATTGAAGCTTCCTGCAGTTCTCATTAGGACTTTGTTTCTGGGACTTTTTATTGTTTGTTTTTAACTTTTCCATATGTGGAAAAGGCAAGCAGAAAACAGCAGTAAAATTCTAAGGTGAAAAGGGACCAAAGGAGTAAAGCTGATGGATGGGTCACGTGGTGACACAGGTGACTCTCTAAGGCGAAAGGGGAAGGTTTTGCAATATTTGTGGAGCCTCAAGCAGCTTTTGCATAAGTTCTGTGGCTGTTTTCTCAATCTGTTCTGAAAATGTGTGTTCAGAGATCCCCAAGACCAGTATTTCTCAAAATACCATTATAAGGTGGGTGCTACAGGCACAGCAGATCTCCAGAACAGTATGCATCTTCTTAAAAAACATATTTCCTTCAGAGAAACTGCCTTTCTCCTTAGAAATTCACTAGGATGGAACACAATTGAGTTTTCAATGAGCCTAAAAGTTTGCCTGCAATTTGTTTTGTGGGAATGATGCTTAAAAAAAGCTCTCAGGAGATTGGGTTTTCGTTTGAGAGAATAAAATATTTGGGGCAGTTAGAGTTGGTGCTGCTGTCCAGGTGCAACACAYTAAGGAAGAGACTGACTTAAAGAAGTGTGAGATACTCTTTTCTAGAGGGTTAAACTTGGAGGAATAACCTGTTGGCAAAATGAGTTGATCTTTGATACAGATGATAAATTGCCGGTAGAAGTACTGTGAGGCCATGGGTGGATGTCCTGATGGCAACAGGAGGGTGGAGAAATGTCCTGGATTTTAGGAATTTGTTAAGGAAGACTAATTGGAGAGTACCAGGAGAAGATGGTTTGTCAGTGGCACAGAGTTATTTGGGGTAATAAAATCAGGCTGCTTTGCAAAAAGACCTTGAATTGCTGATTGACTGGATGACCTAATGAGTGATACATTTAATACAGATAAAAATCAGGCAATGCACACATAAAAAAAAATCCCTCATCATTCTGTAATAACAGGGCCTGAGTTAACTGTTGCTACTCAGAAAATATCATGGGTGTATGGTAAAATAATGTAGTGCTCAGCAGTATTTGCCCCGTAAAAGTAAACTGTATATTAGGAATTAAAAGGAGATAATTAGAAAGTCATGCTGTTGTGTGTCCACCCCAAAAGGACCCATATTTATGTGCAATTCTAGTGTACTCAAATTAGGTAAGAACTAGAAAAGTTATGGAAGAGAAGCAGGATTAACAAAGGAATGAAGTGCTGGGGGCAGAGCATCTGAGTAGGAGGGATGGTAGTCTGGCAGAAGGAA
>NW_026623809.1:0-39079 GCF_030028575.1 Malurus melanocephalus | reverse complement strand
CAGTTACTCAGGGTTCTTTGCAGTGCAGGAGCTCCCTGTCAGGTGGAATTTTCCAGAGGCAGGTGTAGCACAAGCAGGAGGTGCTGTGCTGCTGTCCCACCTCGTATCACTGTGAGCCATGGGTGATGCTTCCTGCGCAGTCATGGAAAAATGAGTATAAAACATCAGTACAATAAGGAAATGCCCTTAGAGGGCTATTAAATGTGAGATAATGTCTGTGGGTTTGGGAGCTGCAGGAATGTGTCAGGGAAGTGTCAGTGCTTTTGCCCTGGACCAGTGYTTTTCCTTAGGCACCTGGATGGAGCTGCTCTATTGTTGCTGTTGTAATAGGCCAGGGATRGGATTTTAGAGCCCTGGGAATTGGCTGCAGCTCATTTTTAAAGAACAACGAAGCACAGGTCAAGCACTGACCGATTTATTAAGTATTCTCAGTGGACAGAAGWGTTGCCCTTGATGACAACCTTTGCTGTGAAAATCCCAAGTGCTTTTTTGAATTCTGCATTTTACAGAGACTCATTTGAAGTAAGTCCCCTTTTTATTTCAGGGAGTTTTCTGGAATCCTATGATAACCTGTAGTAAGATGCAATAGACTGGCTCCTTATCTACCTTTCCCTTGTGGATCCTGGGAGGTCTTGTGTGGGCAAATGGTGTTGAACCAAAGATGTGCCATCTGGGTCTGGAAAATTCTTAACCTATGTTTGGCTCTGCTCTCCATGATGCCTCTGGCTTAAAGCCTTCAGGGGTGTGTTCAGTTGGCTCTCCTGAGAACMGCATTTCACAAAGGAATGCTGAAAGGAGGGAAAATGCTTTGCATGAACCTCCACATGGTACAGCTATGTTTGAGTTTTTGTTACAAAAGGTATAGATATAAAAAACTGGTGTGGCGAAACAAAGAAAGATCTGTTTTGAGGTGGAAGAATGAACATGGGTGCTCTCTGCCCTGTTACAAAACAGTAGTTTGGAATGGTTGTAGAACTGTTGGATTTAGTATAAAGACTTGTTTCAGTGCCTAAAGGTGGAGAAAAAAAAAWGAGCCATCAGCCTTATTTAGGACAAGGAGAACAGGATCACAGTTCTAGGAAGAGCTGTGGATGGCACCTGCAACAAACAGAGCATCCCTTCCCCTTTTCTGCAAGTGATGCCACAATCAATCTGCAGATGCTCTGAGGCAAAGCTTGTGGCCTGGTTTTCCTACTGGATTGAAGGAATTCCACAGGAAGAGAGTTCTGTGTGGACAGCATCTGTGCYACCACTTTCCACAGCAAGGGGCTGTGCAGGTTTTGGCTGTGGCTCAAGGGTGTAATATGCCCTGAGGTTTCCAGTCTCAGGCACTGACGAGTCTCTCTGAGAACAGAGTGTGGGTCGCTGTGGGTGTTGGGAGCTCCCTGCTTTCAGCTGCACTTTCCCACCTCTGCCGAGTCGGAGGKTTGGTTGGTTGGTTGGTTTTGGTTTTTTTTTTTTTGTAACCTCTACACACAGCAAGAAGAATAACACCAAAGCACCCACATGAGAAACCACTTGAGAAGGGACCTACAG
The DNA here is from genome assembly GCF_030028575.1 of Malurus melanocephalus. Taxonomy (NCBI): domain Eukaryota; kingdom Metazoa; phylum Chordata; class Aves; order Passeriformes; family Maluridae; genus Malurus; species Malurus melanocephalus. Next base: position 37,543 of record NW_026623809.1, on the reverse strand, counting down.
TCATGCACTGCTAGCACAGGTCTCACCGGGGACCCCATTCATGCTTAGGGAGCAGGTAGTGCCCAGCACAGCATGAAAAGGGGCTCACGAGGGGCTGGCAGCCATAGGAACCACCTCCAAATGGGAACAGCTMTCTCCCCTCCTCCCCAGCCCACGCTTCACCACAGAGCTGAGTCCTCCCTGGCCCCTCCTACGCCTGTGCCGGGCTCCCTTGCTCACCGGCCTGTGAGAGGTTCTTTAGCAGTGGCTTTGTGTTTCTGCAGTGACTTTTCACGGAATTTTTTTTTTTTTTTTTGAGATGGGGCAGAATGAACTTTGGCTTGTGTTCAAGAGTAATAAAGATAAGAATGAGCAGGGCCTTTGAACAGCAAGGAGACATGATTAAAAAGCTATTGAGTGTAGTTCAGCAGTGTACCAACACATCAGGCTGTTATTTACACTCAGGTCTGTGTTTTCATTTCAGTAATGAGAAACAATAAAGGCTGCTCCAATTGTGGTTTCTTTTTGTGGTTTCTTTTTTGGAGGCACCAAGACCCCAGAATGCTGCCAGAGATTATAATAAACAAGGCTGAAATACACGATGTTTCAGGCTAGGCTGTTTGTTGGCTGTGTCTTGGGGTTTGTTTAGATGTTTCAGGAGGCATTGGCTTTGAGACAGGTATATTTTTTAATAAAAACAAAAGTTGTACTTTCTGGTTGTCATAATTTGAGACCAACTTCATTCTGTTGGTGTTGACCCTGGAGATGCACCCTGCATCCTACTTGTACAGGGAGAAAATGATCCCAAGGCATTTCACTCATGTTTTGAGATGATAAAGTTGGAGCCAGGGGGCCTGTTCAGAAACCATACAGGATAATCACAGTGCTCTCGAGCTGARCTGTGGGCTGTGAGCCACAGGCTGTAAATGTTGTGGGTGGTCAGCAGTTCTGCTGCAGCGCAGGGGCTGGGGCATCTGTGGCTCTGGGATTCRGTAACTTGAGAGCCCAGCGTGGAACTGAACTAAGTCTAATTGCAGCCCTCCAGCTGGAGAGTGATCATATGGAGCTGTATGCAGGCACTGTTCTATGAGTGTGCAAGAGAGAGGCAAAGCTGTGGCTGGCAAAGGGTCTATCAGTGGTGGAGCAGGAGCTGAGCAAGGAGAATGGGCACYTATGAGAGATGGCCTTTGCTCTGCTGGGCCCTCCTGCCTCTGCCATTGTTGTGCAGTGAGCTCCAAGGCCTCACAGTCTCCTCTGTCCCTGCTGGGTTGCAGAGTGATGCTGGGAATCTGARCTGCTGCATTTTCCAGTTCCTTTAGATAAGACACTGAGAGTGCTTCACTGTACATTTTTGTCTGCCTGTATCCCTGAGATGCTTGGCACAGGAACAGGCTGGCCCTCCCTGTTCCTTAGCCATTGTCATCAGCATGGAGCAGCGAGGCTAATGAGGGCAGGAGCATTACCTCCCAAGTCAAAGACATCGGAAAGATTCTTGGGGCTTCCTTTTTCCCTTCTGGCAACCAAACAAGACCTCCCTTCTCCAAAAGATTTGTTGTCCTTATGTCACAAGACACAGCTCTGTCAGGACACAGTGACACAGCAGGTCCCACTGTCACTTGGCTTTGCTCCCTTTTAGGCAGAGAAAGGACCATCCCTCTCTGTCTTGTGTCTGTCTCTGGCTCTTTGTTTATATTTGCATGAGAATTTGTTTCTCTCTGAACTATGGATCTCTGTACAGCTGAGGATTTTAGGGAAATCAAGAGGGTGGGATGTGAAATGGCAGCTGACTGTATTTCAGCCACTCTGCCAGTGGGTTTTCAGCTTCTCTGGATTTTTTTAAGAGGATTTGCTAAGCCTGTTTCCCTTCTGATTTGCATGGCTAATGTGTGTCCTGCTTTTCATGAAGCAATTCCTATTTTTCCTCTACGACTACCTGCAAAGTGACAGTAAGTAATCCCAGAGTGAAGCTGTGGCACAAGGCACTAAAGGAGTGCGGGTTGCGAAAGAGCCACAATGTGGCATCAGGTTCAGAGCTCCTGCACACAGTCCCTGGTTCTCTCTCCACATTTTCAATGGGTGTTGGATGCATCACTGCCTGGATAAGGGTAAAAGCACTTGGCTGAACAGAGAGGTCTGGAGAGAGCCAGGTAACAAATATCTGCTCAAGAGTGGCGTGCCGAGAAGGAAGGGCTGGGAGGAGTCCAGATAACAAATACAGGAAATGAGTTCAGCACAACCACAAGTTCGCCATTGTCTGGGCCTCCTCTCCTGTACAGCCCTGGTGCTAAACAAATTGCTGGTGCGTTTGCAAGATGAATGTAAATTTGGAGTTAAAATCCCAACACTTTGATGTTGGCACTGGAAAGCTGAGCTCCAACAAGGAGCATGGGAAGGAGATGTGGGTGTTTGGTGGTGCTCAGTTCTGAAGGAAAAYGGCTCACAAAGCAAGAGCGAGCCATTTTGGAAACTTCCTTGTAGAAAATAGACAAACAATATTCTTTCCCTTCCCTCTCTCCAAATGCTCTGGGATTAAACAGGTTTCAGAGTTTCCCCCTTGGAGAGGTGCTTTTCCAAAACAAGAGACAGCAGTCAGATGCTCCTAAGTTACAATCCATCCTGTTTTTCTTAAAGATGCCTGTTTACTACAGATGTGTTAAAATTGCAAATGTTCCAGAAATTTGGAAAATTGCAGTGGAAAAAATTCTGCAGTTCCTTATAAAATGTGTATGCAGCTGTGGGATGTGGTGCAGACTGAAGCCTGATGGTGCACTCAGATTCTAGCTCCAGTTTAACCTCCACGTCTGACCTGCTCTAGCAACCCCAGATTGTGGATTTTGTCCTGTTTCTAAAGGAGCAGGTGTTCTGACAACTCCCTGTTTGCTTGRACAGGGATTTGTCCTGCACTTCAGATAATGAATTGCTGTGCTTTATTCTAGGAGTGAGGATTTTATCTTTCCATTATAAACAGCACCAACAGTAAAACTCTGGGATGCCTTGGATACCTTGGCTTAGTGACATCATGCATAGGAATGCAGAAAATGCTGAATAATTTAAAAGATTCTATAAATACTTTCATATGATGCTGCAGTCCAAGTACCACTAATTGGATGAGTCTTACACTTAACAAAACAAGTCCCTGGTGAGCCATTGCTGTAGGGTGCTGGAATAGCTATGGAAAAAACCACTACTAGTAACTGACAGCAGCAGAAAATGGGGCTTGGAGGGAAAGAACCCAGCTCTGAAGTGATAGGGAGTCTCAAAAAACATCTTTCTTGTGGACGGAGGTCACAAGTTAAGGTGTCACATTAATGCACTTCTTTTAGTGTGTGTGTTTTGACAAAAACAACTGTTTACACACCCYTGGCACAAGCAGGCCAAACCCTCCCCTGCTTGTCTGCAAGCCAAGCCCAGGCTAAGTTTCAGAAGAAATTTCTTTGAGARCAGTCTCCAACTTAGACTTTTTTAGACTTGTGTAGGGGCATTAGTTATGATGGCTCATCCTATGGAGGCTACCATCCAGGCAGTGCAGGCTCCAGAATAAAGATAAAAAATGAGGAAAGTCAAGGAAAGGAAGATTGAACTAAGCAATTTTAACCCTTGAGATGCTTGCTGTGAATTTGGGCCAATGTGTATATTGGGTCTGGTTTTTTTGGGGTACAGTTTTCCCTTGTTCTGAATCACCCCAATCTGTTCTGTTTCCTTTGCAGTCCCTGAAGCTCCGAGAGGTTTTTAATTTGGATTACCCTCACAGCACCTTCCTGCTGAAGACCCTGACAATTGTGTCTGGCCCTGACATGGTTGACCTCACTTTCCATAACTTCGTGTCCTACAAGGAGAATATTGGCAAGGTATCGGCTCCTGAGGTTGGGGAAGCACTGGGAACCACTAAGGATTGGGGCATTCAATGGGAAGTGGGAAAGGGAGACCCTGAGCCCTGTCAGCATTCCTGACAAGGTTATAAACAAGCAGGTTTATGTTCCAGTCAAGTGTGGTACCTCCATAGTTCTAGAACATCCTCTGCCCTGCACGGAGAATGACCAGATGACATTTAGTGAGTCACTGTTGTCCTTCATGTGTTTTGTATGGATGAAYAGACATCTGAGGAGTGGAAAAGTTTCAGCTCCTGGTGTTTATAGGCAGGAGGAAGGTAATAGAGCCAAGCCTGGTCATATCAGACAGGATAAGGGGTAACAGTTTTAAACTGGAAGARGGTAGATTTTGAGTGGATGTGAGAAGAATTTCTTCTCTATGAGAGTGGGGAGGCCCTGGCACRGGGTGCCCAGAGAAGCTGTGGYTSCCCCTGGATTCCTGGAAGTGTCCAAGGTCAGGTTGGAAGGGGCTTGGAACAACCTGGGCCAGTCGAAGTGTCCTTCCCCATGGCAGGGTGTGGGAGTGGATGGGCTTTAAGGACCCTTCCAACCCAGGCCATTCCATGATTCTGTTCCCTTTCTGTGTTTGCTGCATACTTCTTGGAGCYATCCCATAATGCCCAACTGCTTCTGCCCTGTTTGTTCCAGGACTGGGCTGAGGATATTATGGCCATCGTTCGGAATCCCCTCACATACAATGCTCCCCGCTACACCTTCCTAGAGAAAATGTAAGTCCTTTCTGAGAAACTTTGTTCTCTGAAACATCTCTGTCCTGCACATTCTGTYACTACTGGAAAAGACTTCTAAGCATCCAGGGTCCTTGGCAGCCTCCAGRCCAAGGCCTGGATCATGCCAAGGTTAAGCTGATGGTCTGTAGACTCTGATTTTCAGTTCATTGTTAGATTGATTTCCCAATTGCATRTTTTTTCTTTCTCCTTACTTAGTAGGATCTCTTAAGATTGTRCAGSTAGAGTTTTGTAATCTTGWTTGGGTTYTTTTTTACAGTCTGGTGAAGCTGAAGTTGCAGCTGAATGAAGAGGGGAAGATTCCTGTCAGGAAGTGAGTGTGGATATTTGTTTTATTGTGTGTTCAGTCAGACTACAGGCAGACTAGCTGGTAAGAGGATGGTTGGTCAATGGCTTTATCTGTCAGCTCTTCCTGCACTTCTGCACAGAACTTGCCTTCTGTGTCCAGGCTATGGATGGGCTCCTGCTGCACCTAGGTGACACATCATTTGAGTCTGGAAAGTAGACTTCGTGGCCCTCATTTACAGCAAGAAATGGCTTAAACAGCCACAGATTTCAYTTCCTGGCTGTTGCCAAGAAATAATCAACAAAATGCAACCATTTGAGCAAAATTCTGATCACAGACTGTTTTGCAAACCTGAGCTGAAAGGTGCATGAGGTGTAGGATTCAGTTTTCCTTTCCTGAAATGAGTTTTTTTATTTGGAGAGCTCTTTGTTGGACTCCCCAGCTCACCTGCAGCAGGGCTCCCTTGTTTTCTTGTCTCCTTTCTCCCCATGTGACCACTCCAGCCCTTCCCCACTTCTCCATCTCTCAGCCTTCAGTCTGGGTGTGCATGAGACTGAAGAAGCCTCTRGGCCAGTGTTAATGCTGGTTAAGGGGTAGAATAAGGGGACAGAAATTTGTCCTTCCCAGCTTAGCCTTCTGCATTAGGTAGGGCTCCCGTTAGAATGGGAAGCAAAGCCCTGGCTGTCCCTTCTCTCCTCCACCATGTGGCATGAATCTGGAATTGATTTTGTGCCAGTCACTGTCTTCCCAAGTAAAATCGCTCCAGGGCTGTCCCTGTGGTTCCTCTGCATTGATTTAGCTCATAGAAGAATGACAAAAGGAGGCATTGCCATGTTGAATTCCCTTTTGGGTTCCTAAATTACCTTTTGTTTTAAGAATAAGGAGCTGCAGACAGTTCATTTGGGGAGTTCKGAACTCTGCTTTAGGTCTGTGCTGTGTTACAGCATCACAACAGGTGAGCACTAATCACCCCAAATAAACACARGCCCCAGGGTGGGTTGTATGCAAGAAAAGTGTTGGATTAGGGCTGTGCTGACTAAATGGGCTCCTGGAGGGCCSAGCTTTATTCAACACTAAACATTTTTTGTTATTTGTTTTCTAAACCACCAACCAGCWGAATTTCATTGTCAGAAACCAGAGTATTCATCAAAGGGCTGTTAAAAATGTGTAGGTCCGTAATGAATAACACACTAGGGAAGAGTGCTTTGCATTCATCTTTAAAATGCAAGCAAGGTAGCATTCCTGCAGGGAAAAAACAGCTTAGTCCTCTGATAGAAGCTAAAAAAAAAATATCTGATACAGGCTGTACCTCTCCTCAGTGCCCATTTCCTGCAGAATGGTGAAAATTCAGACCATGAAATAGTCCAGATTAAGAACCAGGTTTATAAAAATACTCATTATCTCCAGGTGTAGGTAAATGTAAGGCTTTCAAAACTCCTGAAAATTCTACAAGCGTTTGCCTTTCCCTTTAAATATGTAAATCCCTTTGGAATCATACCAAGGGTAYTGCAGTTTGCCTTGCAAAGGGCAGCTGTAGACATAGGGTTTGCATGAGCTGCTGCAGCTGCCCTGCCAGGCACTCCACCTGGCAGCCCAGGACACTCCTTGTTCCCCTGCTTGCTGTGAGCACCTGTGACTCCAGGAGATTAACAGAGATGAGGCTGGATTTGTCCATGGAGGAGASCCTGGTGCTGCTGACAGGAATGTTTTGAAAGGAGGGAAAATTCAATTGTTACTTCTCCACAGTGCCATAGGGTACACCTCCAAGAGGGACAAGGAAGGGGGATTTTGAGTGACAGGGCTCTTACAGACTCCACAGCAGAAATAAAGAACTTCTGCTTTAAATCAGCAATTGAAAAATCCTTTGTAGATAATCAAAATCGGTCTTTCAGTTACTCCCCTGGAGAAATGCTGTGTGTCTTTGCCGTTTATGTTTACAGTTGTCTTGCCTGTCTCCCTCACTGGGCATTTGGAGTGTCCTGCACTGCCTGCAGCTCCAGCCCTCCTGACCTCTCCCCTGCTCCATGGTGATGTTTGTTTGCCCATCTGGGCAGTATTTTTCAGATGTTCCCTGCAGACAGGAAGAGGGTGGAAGAAGCATTAAGCGCTTGTCATCTGCCAAATGGCAAGGTAAGAGTTTCTTTGGATAATCAGAAGTCTTAGGAGCTTGAGAAGGATCATTTTCCCTGCCCTGACTGGAATGCCCTGAAAAACTCTCAGCTGAGATGCTTGTTGCTGCTCCCCTTCCCCTTCCCTTTACCTTACCACTGCCAGGCCTGTGTCCAGCCTGCTGGGATYAGTTCTATCTTCCAGTAACACTTGTGACTGCAGCGCTTGCACTGTGTGGCACAAGGACAGTAATACCCAGCCAGATGTTCCAGTCMCTTACTGGGGTTGTCACAGCCAAGTGGGTGTTCAGTGAGAGGTGAGATCTCTCATGGGTTTGTGGTCCTGACACATCTTTATTGTGTTCTCAGAATGATGCCATCAACCCTGAGGACTTCCCCGAGCCTGTGTACAAGACGTTTCTCATGAATCTGTGTCCACGGCCCGAGATTGATGAGATATTTACCTCACAGTAAGTTTCCCTCAAGCCACAGCCCAGAACCTGATCTCCTGTGGCAAAAGATAGACCGAAAGGAGGGGATTTAATGCTGTGTGCTTTCTCTGGCCTTAAGCCTTAGAAGGGCAGGATCTCAGGTCACTTAATGCTTTCACTCACAGCCTGAATAAGACAGCATGATACCTCACTGCGCTGCAGGGCCCTGAAATATATGGGCCCAAGGAGGCACCTGAGGAAGGGATCAACCTCTCCTGTGTGAAAAAATTTCCCGGGTAATTCCCAGGCCTTACCTCTGCCTCTCTGTGATTCTCTCACTGCAGCCATCTAAAAGCAAAGCCCTACATGACCAAAGAGCACTTGGCAAAGTTCATCAAYAAGAAGCAGCGCGACACCCGCCTCAATGACATCCTCTTCCCACCAGCCAAACCTGAGCAAGTGCAGAGCCTGATAGAGAAGTATGAGCCCAGCGGGTTTAACATCCAGAGAGGTGAGTCTTGTTCAGCTCTAAGCTTTTGCTATAGAGGCGGGATGAAAGAACAGAAGATCTCATGCCTTCTGCCATCCTGCTTCCCAGGGGAGCAAGCAGCCTGCTTCCTACAACTGCCTGTGTTGCAATGCCCTTCCAAAGAGGCTCCAGGGCCATTCTGTTAGGGSACTGTCAAGAGCTCTGTTTGCCATGCAGGGCAGCTGTCTCCGGAGGGGATGGTCTGGCTCCTCTGTGGCCCCGAGAACAACCTGATAGTGCTGGACAAGCTGATGCTGTACCAAGACATGACCCAGCCGCTCTCGCACTACTACATCAATTCYTCACACAACACCTATCTGACAGGTATGGTGCCACCCCAGGGACCCTGTCAGCCAGGCAGGTGTGTGTGCCCTGGGGGTTTTGAGGRCTGGGCTGGCTCCAAATGCTGTGTGACAGGAAGCAGTGTCACCCTGTAACTGAAAATACCTTGTCAGTCTGCTGTGCCCACATGYTGAAGGCTGGCAGAGAGTCCTGCTGCTCCTGTTTGTGCAGGAGCTGTCCCATGTGAGTAGCTAATGCTGAGCCTCTCTCCTGCAGCTGGGCAGTTTTCTGGGATGTCCTCTCCTGAAATGTACCGCCAGACGCTGCTGGCTGGCTGCCGCTGCGTGGAGCTGGACTGCTGGAAGGGCCGGCCCCCGGACGAGGAGCCCATCATCACCCACGGCTTCACCATGACAACTGAGATCCTCTTCAAGGTAGGGAAGAGCTTTCTCCATGGACGTTTTCCCCTGCCTGCTTTCACACTTATTGCTGAGGGAGCCACAGGGATGGGCTGAGGGCAAAGACATTTGAGAAAAGATTGATGGTGAGGTGACAATGAATGTGTGGGTAGAAGGAAAAGTGAACAGATAAGCTCTAGGCTGGAGTCTGTACATTTTTGGAAYGGGAGGAGCAGCAGAGGGGTTGATAGCTGGATGAAGATGGATGAATGAATTAATGAGGGAAATGTGGGAAGTCAGGCAGAAGCCATGGAAAGATGGCTGACCAGATGTGTCTGTGTACAAAGGGCTGTGTCTCAGGATGGCTAGACGGGACGTGGTGTGATGCTGGTGGATTTATGGTAGAGGCATGGCAGAGGAGCAAACAGGGGATGGCTTTTAGAAAACACACAGTTAAAACAAGTTTATCTTCTGGTCTGCAGCAGGTTTCTATGGTTGACAGCCTTGAGTGGMGGCTTTTGGAAGAATAGGGTTCAATTCCTTCCTAATGACCTGAGTGTTGGAATGTGTTCTGTGGAGCAGCTGGCTTTCCTGAGGATTCAGGTCCCAGGCTTCAGCAGCACAGCATAAAGCCAGGCAGTACAGGGCATTCATCCACAGCTTGCAGGTTACAAATAAAGGCATCACACTGGTTTCTTTTCTRCACTCCTTTATACAGCTGCTGCTACCTCAGGTAGAGGTGCTTTATATTGTTTTTTACAGCTCTTTATTTTTCTTCTGTATCTTCCCTCTGGTTCCCACGCTTCATTATTACTAAAATATTTATGTGGGGAAGAAAAAACAATCAACCGAACCAATCCTTAAGATCAGAGGTATTGTCATCCTCAGAMTCACTAATTTCCAAAGCCCTGTGGTATCACTGCTGCTTTTTGCACAGCAGTTCACTGCAGAAAGAACAGAAATAATGGCATTTGTAGCTGCTGTAATTGCAGAGTTCTGCTGAAGCCTGGGTCCATTCCTCAAGGAAATTATAACCTGCTAACACAGCGTGTGCTGGGTTTTGGTTTTACATAGTCCTTCCTTCCACTACAATTCCTATGGCCTTTCAGTAGCATTATCTAAGACTTCTCCTCAGAGCCTTGAGGCTTCTGTGAGAGACTCCCAGTGGTCCATGGAGGAGCAGCTGTGGCAGCCTCCCTCCGTGCTGAGGTCATGGCTGATCCAGCATTTCAGATGATCAGGGGACTCTAATTGCAAAGGAGCAAATGGCACTTCTTTACCAATTAGCAGCACCAGAAGGGAAAATAGTGGAAAGTTTGTGTCAGTTTAACAGGAGCTTGGGGAAAATATTATTTTTTTTCTTACATCATTAATGCTGAGAAGGTTTCCATGGTATTTGCATTTGAAATGTCAGCACAGCTGGTGAGTGAACACTCCAGCTCTCTCTGCTGCAAGGCAAAATGATTTTATAAGCAGCAGAAATGATAGAAAATTGGGCAGGTTCAGAGATAGGTATGGATAGAGTTTGCAGCGATTTCATCTGGTGTTGCACACATCTTTCTGAGCCAGTTCAAGGTGYTTGGGGGACAAGTTTGTCCCTCTGGCCAGACGGTCTCACATGCACTGACCTGTGCAGCAAAACCTCAACTTCTTGCATGTTCAGCTTCATCTTGGTGCAAGCTGTTGAGTTTAGTTCAGCTGAATTCTCTGCAGCTGGATATCTGGGCAGGTGTGAAAAAGGTGACACTAGTCACCTTCTTACTGGGAGAAGTTTAGTGACTTTGAACAGGAACTCCTGAGAGAGAATTTTGGAGTCTGTTCAGTGGGAAGTCAGCTGTGTGTTACTAATGAGTGCTGAGCTTCTCTCTGACCATGGCTTCTCCTTCAGGATGCTATCGAGGCCATTGCAGAAAGTGCTTTTAAAACATCTCCATACCCTGTGATCCTGTCCTTTGAGAACCACGTGGACTCGTGAGTATTTGGTGGTTGGGAGAATTGTCTGCTGTGTCCAGAGCAGAAAATACAGAAGCAAGGCCTGCTGGGTTTTACGTGAGTGCTRAGCTGAATTGAAGCATTAATTGAGGTTTCTGAAGCAACTGGAGGTGGGTCAGAGCTGAAGGAYGAGCCTTAAACTGCAGAGTGGAGTGATCACAATTGTGCAGCCTTTTACATTGGGCTTGCAGAGTATGAACATGGGAACGGGACCTCAACACCTGCACAGCTGGATGAAGGCAACAGATAGTTTTCTGGGTAGAGGACATGCATCTCAAAGTGATTGTTCATGCCAAACTGTGGATTTGGGCATTTGCTTTCCTCTTCACTCCTGCCTGATCTCTCTTAGGCCCAAGCAGCAGGCAAAGATGGCTGAGTACTGCCGAACCATTTTTGGAGACATGCTGCTGACAGAGCCGCTGGAGAAATACCCAGTACGTGGGAGCAGGGGCAGGAGGCCACGGGGGAGGCCTTTCCAGAAAACTTGGTCAACTGCTGGTTCTGGGAGGTGCCACTACAGACACAATGACATGGATATGGATCCTGGTTCATAGGGCTGGGGGAAGATTCTTACAGAGGTTTTCTTGTTTAACACTCTCTGACCTGAGGGACTCTGGGCACTGAGCTCTGGGTGGTCGAGTAGTACCAGGGGTAGCAGCTGTGTTCTGTACACAGCATTTGGAAACAGGAGCAAGGGCCTAATCCTGCTTCTAGCCTGGAAATATTCCCTTCCAGGCATAGATGGGAAGGTCASTGCCATGTGCTTGGAATAACTGAGGAAAGCTCTCCACCTCCTTGCCCCCAGTCTTCATCTTACCTGTACAACAGGTATTTCTGTGACACCCTTGTTGCTCCCTGGGCACGTTAGTGCCATGGCTGCCCTGCCAGAGGACACAGTTTTAAACATCTGGGTAGGGGCTGTGTTCTGCAGGGCACAAGGCAGGTCCCTGGAGTGCGTAGAGAGGCAGCTGAGGCACCTGCCCCAAGCACCTGTTTGAAAGCACTGAGACCTAAAGAAGAGCTGGAAAGAAGTAGTGAACTGCTAGAACAGGAGCAGCTGCCCACTKTCCAGCCCCATGTCCAGGCAATAGGCACAGAGGGGCGAGGTGGGGAACATTTCAAGGGATAAGCTAAGTTATTAACAGGCCTTTGCTGTCTGTGCAGTCTGTCACATGTCCTTGTCTTGAGCCACCTCCTCTGGGATCTTTTTTAAATCTGCTGCAGGCAGTGTTTAAATCGGGCCCAAGTGCTGATGAAGGACTGAGGATGTGGGATAATGAGAGAAGTAGGTGGAATGTGAAGCCAGAGGTATGCGGATGCCTTCAGGCAATGTAGGTGTTTTTAGCAGGCAGCATGGCAGACCCTGAGAGGTGCAAAATGCTGGTCTCAAACCACAGCTGAARTGGTAGGAAAAATCAGCATTGATCTAGTGGGATATGCTGGCAAAAGAAGGAGATTAGGTGTACAGTGGGTGAGAGGTGTGTCTGTGCWCTGGGAATTGGCCAGGGACACAGATGTGTTTGAATTCTCTCTGATGAAGTTTATCTGTTGCAGCTGAAGCCAGGAGTTCCTCTGCCAAGTCCTAAGGATCTCTTAAGGAAAATCTTGATTAAAAACAAAAAGAACCAATCTTTGTCTGGGAAGAGGCAGAATTCTTTGAAGAAAGGGAGAAACATGGAACCAGAAACCCTAGAGCAGCCAAACTCTGTGGATGCTGAGGATACTGGTATGTCTGAAGGGAAGTGGAACTAACAAAACTGGCTGGGCAAAGCCTTCCAAATCACCCAATACAAGCATGGAGCAACCATCACTAGTCATTAAATCAGTTATCCCAAGCAGCAGCATAAAATTGGAAGAGAAATTAAATCTTCGAAATGCTTTGAACAATTGGTCCAACCAAAAGAGACAATCATTTACACCCTGCCCGTCATCCATCAGTGATCCACTGATCCATGCTGGGTTTTGGGAAGGGGAGTAATTTATTACTGCCTGTAGCACTCTGATAACCACAAATCCACCACAAATCAGCCTAGTTCTTCCCTCTGAGGTCCAGGAAGTTCAAAAGAACTTCAGTCCCTCTCTCCTCTCTTCCTGACACCTCTTGGGCTCATGGCCCCTGTGGTAAAACACTCCCTGTCATGGTAGGAGCACATGATGTCATACRAGGACAAGGTGAGCACCACTGCAGAACACCTGGAAATGGACATTTATTCCTACAAATATGTGTGACTTTGGTGGGCAAACAGCCCAGTGATTGTGACTCCTGCGTGTGAGGGCAGCCTGCAGCAGGAATGGTTTGGTGTCCTAGGTGTGCTGGCCCTCAGTGTACCAGTTCATATTTGGATTTGGCCAATAAAATTGTAGGATTCTCCCCCTCAGTGCTGCAGCATTACGTAGTGGGGAGGTTTGGCAGAGTCCTCCACTGCCAGCATCCTGCAGGGCCCTATCTGTGTCCTGCTGATCTGTATTACYGATGAGGGCCTGTGTGCTTAGTCTGGGCAGGTGATGTGGCTGAAGAGGAGCCAGAGGAAGAGGAYGAACAGCTCAGAAACCTGGATGAAGAGGAAATTAAGAAAATGCAGTCAGATGAGGTACTGTCACTGTTGGTTCTCTTTCTGTTTCAATTTTTGCTGGCTTCCATTTTTCTCTGGGGCCTCACTCTATTGAATAGAGATGAACCCAAAATGGAAAGGAGAATGAAGCTGTTGGGGGCTTTCCATCCCCCACRCAATAAGACTTTGCAGGAGAAACTGAAGAAGAGAAATACTGTTGCAGGCACAGCGAATGTGGTAGGGGAGTTACTGCTGACACTACATGATTTGGAGATAACTGTTTGCCTTGGGGGTGTTGGAGAGGCTTAGCCTTGGTTTGAGAAGTTGTTACTGAAAGTGMCACTGCTRAAGGGAGAGGGAGGAGATGAGCATTCCCTTGAATAAAAAGTCTGTTTCCCATTTCCATCTCCCTGGTAGCCTTCTGAGAGGAGGAAATACAATATCCCATTTGTCCCAGATTTCATGTTCTGAGGTGTCAAAGAGATCCTGAACTTCTTACATCTTTACTGGAACCTCTACATGTGCCTTGGTTCCATTTTTGCTCAGCCACCTGGAGATTGTGTCCCTGCCCACCCTGGAGCTGTAGGACTGGGAAGCCAGAGAAACTAGAGCACTGTGGTCAGGGCAGCCACACTGACAGAGCTCTTTGACTGGGAAGCCCTGGTGCAGTTTGTTTCATCTCTAGGGAAGATCTCTTCATCTGTTTCCTTTTGGCTTTTTCTCTGCTCAGGGCACAGCTGGCCTGGAAGTGACGGCGTACGAGGAGATGTCCAGCCTGGTTAACTACATCCAGCCCATCAAGTTTGACTGCTTCGAGGTCTCTGCCAGTAAGTCAGGCTCAGTCCCTTTGGAATCCAGGCCCAGTGCTTCCTGGGTCCATGGGCAGAACAGGGATGGGGCGTGCCCTGCTCCTGAATGCTTTATCATCTCCTGTTTGTAGAGAAGAACCGCAGTTACGTCATCTCTTCCTTCACTGAGACGAAGGCTTGCGATCTACTGAGCAAGTTCCCCGTGCAGTTTGTACAGTATCCTTTTGGCAGCCATCGGGTGCTTGGAGTGTGAGGGAGATTCTTGACAGGATGCATCCTGCTGTAGCCAAGGCTGCCAGATGCTTGTCCTTAAGTRGAAAGTATATGGAAAAGCAGCCTGGGCCTCTCTGAGGTCTTGTCTGGAAGGCTCTGAGAATTTGGTAGCAGAGCTCTGACAGTTTGTACAACGGGAATGTGTGCACTGGCCCAGGCACAATAGGAGTGCTTCTGACTTGTTTCCTATAGAGCCTGTAGGTACAACAAACGGCAGATGAGCCGCATTTACCCCAAAGGCACCCGGATGGACTCCTCCAACTACCAGCCCCAGATGTTCTGGAATGTTGGCTGTCAGATGGTGGCACTCAACTTCCAGACCATGGGTGAGTGTCAGACGTCCTGCAGCCTCTAAGCGGCTTGAGGTCAGGTGCTCTGGTCCCTATTTCTTCCTTTGCTGCCATTTCCCTGGTGCATTATCCCAAGTGCCTTTTCCCAAAGTGCTGTTTTCTTCTGACTTGATCTCCCACAGACCAACAGCCCTTTTCCATGCCCAGCACAGACCTGGCACACACACATGTGGATTGCTGTCACCCCGTGTCCGGGCACTGTCCCTGGCTGTCCCATTCCATGATGTCACACTGAATCACATCCATGAGGGCACCTGCAGCTGGCCTCCCCCGAGTTGCTAGCTCTTTACAAGACAGAGGCACAGCTCCATCTGGCCACAGCACTGATCTGTCTGTGCCATTATTTCCAGGATTTTGACCTGAACAGGGAGGAAGGGCCTTTCCTTGCTGCACAACCAGCAGAAAGAAATAAAAGCCTTGAGAGAAAGCTATTCCTTACCCTTCTTCCTTCCTCAGAGAGCTGTGTTAGGTGTAGAGTGTAGGAGGCAAAAGGGAGCAAGTGCGAGGTTGATTCTTAAGAGGATGACACTGGGTAGTGTCCTCAGAAGTGTCAGACAGGAAGATGGACTCAGAGGAGGCCCAAAATGAAAGGGAGAAGGAGCAGAGGAGCTCAGGCACCCMAAAATAGTGGGCGCTCCTTTAAGTTGATTTTAATTTAGTTCTACCTGTGACTTAAGGTGCAAGTGCAAGCAAACCACTTCCCTTCCTTACAACAGCTACTGTAATATTTTTCCCTGTAGGGTGCTGTGAGAGGCTTAATTATTTTTCAAGATGGCTTTGTGAGCTGGCAGGGGCTGGAAGCCTCTGGCAGCTTTCAGCTCCCTCAGAGCACACAGGCTGCCTGTCCCCCCAGCCCCATCTCACTGTGTTGCTCTGCTCCCAGATGTCCCCATGCAGCAGAACATGGCCCTGTTCGAGTTCAATGGGCAGTGTGGGTACCTGCTCAAGCACGAGTTCATGCGGCGCCCCGACAAGCGGTTTGACCCCTTCTCTGTGGACCACATTGACGGGCTGGTGGCCACTACTGTCTCTGTCACGGCAAGTACAGCCTGGGGACTCAGTGGCACGTGAACCCATGGAGTCCTGGGGGAAGGCGTTACTGTGGCAACTCCCAGGCTTGTCGCTATTTTAAATTAATCATAATCACATGAAAATGGAAAATGAGCATCTGCCGTGCAGAGGCAGCCAAGGCTGTGCTGGCGGGGAGGGAGGAAGCGCTGAGGCAAAACATAGACATGGAGATAAAAGAGCTGGAGTAGAAAAGCAGTTGTTGGGTGGGAGAGTGACTCTGGGGTGAAGGAATGGGTGTGTCCTYCTGTTTTATTCTTGCCAACAGCTGTACCTCTGTTTGTGTTGTTCACAGGTGCTGTCGGGTCAGTTCCTCTCGGACCGCAGCGTGAAGACCTACGTGGAAGTGGAGCTCCTTGGGCTGCCAAGGGATGCCAAACGCAAACACAGAACCAAACTGACCTCCACAGCCAACTCCATTAACCCYGTGTGGAAAGAGGAGGCTTTTGTTTTTGAAAAGGTGAGAACATTTGATACTATTTTAGACAGAGAACCCTTAAAGCTCCTGTTGGCCACGAGCACTGCCTCGAGAGAGGTCAGTGGCAGCAGAAGGGACCCCCCTCTGGAGACATCAGGCCCGGGTTTGGGCACACTCAGGTAACAATAAAACAATCCAAACAACAATATCCAAAACAACTCTCCATTAATATTTCCCAGAACAGACAAGGGGTAGCTGGGACTGGTTCTGCAAATAGCAGGCATCCAGAGTCTCCCCTCTGGGATGCCCTCTTCAGACCGAAGTGACTGATCAGTTTGGAAAACTTCCAGCACCAGAAAGCAGAAAGGAACTGGATGGCTGTGGTTAAACTGTCAGTGAAAAACAGCCATACTGGAGCAGTAATGTCACCAGTTTTCAATTGTGCCAGAACATGGAGAGCTGCCCTGTCTCTCCTCAAGAATTCAGTGATCACCAATCCAGCTGCAGGGCACACAGAAGTTGAGTCAAGTACATGTTACACAATTGATMTGTCAGGCACAGTATGAAACTACAGATATTTTCAGCCCACTTAGCTGAAATATGTTCCTTTCAGAAACAGTCTGAGGCTTCACTCCTGGCAGAATAATTTTGAGTTCACTTTGTGGTACAAGAAAATAGAGAAGGAGGAAGTCAAAAGCCCTTATAGCAATGTTCCAGTTCATTCCAATTTCCAGTGAGTTTCTTCCTGGAAGCAATGGTTCAGAGGGTTTGTTGCCCTATTTTTGTCTTTAGGTAAYCCCTAGGATCCTGGGCAGGCTGAGAAGCCTGCGTTTGGTGGAGTTTCTGGGAATTCAGCTCTCTATGATAACCTGTGCCCTTAAATTACAAGATGCAGCATTAGGCAGTGGTATCCTTGAAGAGATGGAATTGGTTGGAAGGAGGAGGATGCTGCTGCTATCAGGGGGTAGAGGTAAGGACACTGGTGCCTTACTCTGCTTTTCCCTTAGATCATGATGCCTGAGTTGGCRTCTCTCAAAATTGTGGCTTGGGAAGAAGGAGGGAAGTTCATTGGCCATCGTATCATTCCCATCACCGCACTGCACCCAGGTAAATGTGTGGAAATTCCTTCAGCTTTTGTGCCCTTGAGACCTGTCCAGTGAGAGCCATAAAGAAGATACAAACAGCTGCATAYTTGGCTCCTTAATCTCCAGCCTGCAGGCTGGGGAACCTTCAAAGCCATCTTGTTATAGACTTGGCTTTATCCCATGACACACTCACCACRCCCTCCTGTAAAGAGGGCCTTTGGCTGCTGGAGCACAGGGACAGGACTCTGCCAGCTCAGCTGCCTCCCCTCYCTGTTCCAGGCTACCACCACGTGTGCCTGCGCAGCGAGAGCAACATGCCACTCACCCTGCCYGCCCTCTTCGTGTTCCTGGAGATCAAGGACTACGTGCCGGATGCTTGGGCAGGTGGGGAGTGCTGGAATGCACGGGGGGGGTTGCTTCTGGTCTCATCCAAACTCTGATTCAGAAGTGTTTTTCCAGCCTGGGGAGTGCCTTCCTGCTGCACCCTCAATTCCATGTCAGGGTGGGACTTGAGCATGTGCCAGCATCCTGTCCCAGYGTGGCTGCCTTGGGAGGAGCATGGAGGCTCCATTGCAGCTGTGCCTGGCTCCCAGTGGCGCTGCAGGGCAGGGCTACCAGGCTCCAGTGTGCAASGGCTCACCTGTTCCTTGAGGGAATAGGTGACAGCTCTCGGGCTGAGGAGAACAGGGGTTTTAYGGAGGTTTTAGGGAGTGATGCTCTTCCCTGTTGGAAAAGAAGGGAGGTTCTTGCTGRTACTGAGATATGGGGACCTTCCTTTGAGAAGGGTCAGAGCTGGACAAGACAGAAGCCTCACTGGAGGGATCAACAGTTATGACCAAAGCCACAAATGCAACAGCATCAGCCACAGGAGCTCTCGTAAATACTTCTTATGTCTGCTTTCTCCTCCCATGTTCATAGAAGTGAACCTTAATTACTGGGGAAATCCTGAGAAATTGATCTGTTTATCACATTTGTATAAAAAGATGTGGTTTATACAGCATTGGACTGGAATTGGATTAGGGAGCTGTGCAGGTGAGAAAAGTCTTTACCTGGCTCTGGATTTTGGGAGCAGAGTTCCCAAAATCACTTCACAAAGCTGTCCTTAACATCACTTGTGAGCCATGGCCTTGGGCAGGGACTGAGGTGAAGGAGATTCCCTTCTTCCCTCCCTTGTGCTGTCAGGGCACGGAACACAAATCATTCCTTCTTCACAGTGTCCTGTGCAGGGCATGGAAAATGAGTCCATGACTTGTTTGCTATCCAAGCCAAGCCTTCCCCTCTGTTACCAGATCTCACAATTGCCCTCTCCAACCCCATCAAGTTCTTCAACCTGCAGGACAAGCGCTTGATGAAGCTCAAGGATTCCTCAGGAGAGGTGAGTTTTTCTGTTCTCTAAAGCACCTTGCATGGATTCAGCCTGAAATAAYGGAGTTTTCATTTACCTCTGATCTTTGTTTTAGAAGCCTGGCACACAGACAAACGTCCCAGCTGCTGAGACTAACGGGGTGGCAGACTCCMCTGGGAAACCCAGCATTCTTCCCTCCAATGGGTCCACAGGTAAGTTTCCAAGAGTTTCCTAGAATTTAGGCATCTTGGCAGCTTAATCAATTCCTCTGTACTGGCACCAACATCCGTCACATGGCCTGTGTTCTGGTGAGCTCTCCACTGTCCAATTCCAACCTGGACATCCAAGATGGGACATTAACAGGATCCTCTTTTGGGTTTTCAGGAGCAGCTGTGTTCACCAAGGATGAAGCTGTGCTAGAAGTGATGCAGATGGCAGGTAACTCATGCTGGTCACCTGGGCTTACATTCCCAGATTAAAAAGAACTGCCCCAACCCTGCCTGGTGTAGCCAGTATGAAAGACAAGTCCCAGGAATCTTGGGGTTCAAGGACAGGCTTCCTTCAGCAAGGCAAGTACTGTTATGTACATTWTTTGTTTTTAGAAGTAATTCCTAAAGAGAAGTGTTCAGCAGGGTGAGATATGTACCTGGGGAGAGGTATCCATGGTGTGGGGCAGAAGGAGCTCTGCTTTGGATGTGGTAACTGAGGGACATGCTTCAGTTTCCCCACTGCTAGCCTTGGGAAGGAGCTGGCTCTGCTCAGCCTTTTTATTTTGTATTTCAGAGCCTGAGACAATCGGCCTTGCTGAGCTGCAGCAGATGAAACGCTTCCTGAAGCTGCTGAAGAGGCAGGAGAAGGAGGTGAGGGAGCTGGAGCGGAAGGGAAGCAAACGAAGGGAGGAGCTGCTGCAGAAATACTCTGTGCTCTTTTCGGAGCTGGCCTGCTCTGGGGGCAAGAAAAGGATGCTACACACAAGGAAAACCCAGAAGAAGAGGTAAACACAGCCTGGGGGTCACCTTCCCAAAGCAAAACAAGGATCCCTGAGGAACACGGGCTCCCCTTCCCTGAACATGGAGCAGTGCAGGCATCTGCACATCCCTGGCTTGTTCCCTCTGAGGGTGGGTGSAAGGTTGGGATTGTGTTGCTGTGGYGAGAAGCAGCACAGCCCTGATTCTGTTCTGCAGGAGTGGGACCCCAGCTGACGTTGGTACCTGTGCAAATCCCGTGCAAGTGGCAGAGAACATCGATTGCTACCGGCTCATGGAGCTCAGGGAGAGGCTGGAGCTGGACCTCACCTGCCTTGGGGAGGAGCACCACAATCGGATCCGAAGGAAGAAAGAGCAGCACACCACCGAGGTGAGGGCTGCAAGTGTCACATGAAAACATATCTTAGCGCAGCCCAAAAATGCTCAGTCCAAACTGAGCTTGGGAATGTGGCCCCTGAACACACCTGACGCCAGGTCCACGTCAGGTAACTGAGAATGAAGACATGAAATTTCTTAGGAGCCTGAAAAATCCTGCTGAAACATTTTTATATGTCTGCTATGTTTTAAAAAAAGAGAAGCATTGCCCTGGAGCACATCAGGCTCCACCTGCTCCAATTCTTCTGATGGCTTAGTTCAGAGTTAATGTGGTGTTTAGTGGCCTCACACCTTACCAGGTGCCACCTCTCCAGGAGCCTGGGAACCCTGAGAGCTGGGGTGACATGGACRTGGGCTGAGGGGTCACCAGTGGCACCATCAGAGCATGTGTTCTGCTGTTTGAYTTGGTGGAAGTCAAAGCCAGAGTCCAGGTGAGGGGAGTCCTGCAGGCTGAGCTCAGCCAAGGCCATCAGGAGCCACGGTGGTGCCCGGGAACAGACTGCAAGTCATGGGATGGTGGTGGTAAATCCAGCATGTGCTGTCTGTTCCAGTGAAAGGGGAGTGATTCCAGGCTTTGGAGATCTTTTCCTATTAGTATTTTCCAAAGGAATTTGCACTGTATATCTTAAATCTTCAGTTCCCTGGTGCACRTAGGCTTGGCAAGGCCCTTGCAAGATGTGTGCAACCCTGAGCTGAAAATAACAGGGCACTTGGGCACTGGCTTACCTGGGAAATCAGGCTTCTTACCTGGGAGAGGAACCAGGGATGGAACCTTCCTGTCCCACAAGGGTCAGTCCACTGGCACAGTGGGGCCTGTGAGCACAGCTGAGCTCACTGCTGTGCCAGTGTTTGCACYGAGCCTCGTGGATTTGGAATGTGTGGCTCCTGGAATTCAATGCATGGAGCTGTACAGCTGACTTGGGTGTAGTTGGATACAGATGGGGTGCAGATTCTCATCCTGGTTTGTTCCCTTTTGYTCTTGTGTTCATCCCTGGAGCAGCAAGTTGCCAGGATCCTGGAGCTGGCCAGGGAGAAGCAGGCAGCTGAGCTGTGGGCGCTGAGGGAGACGTCGGAAAGGTAAATACAGTAGTGGAATCACAAATAATGCCCAGTTCTGCTCCAGGCCAGTACTTCCTGCTGGATCTCAAAGCTCTGCTCTGCAGCCAGGGAGTGAGGATGGGGAAGAGAAGCCTTTCTTTTCCTTTGGTGAGAAATTGAGGCAGRGGGATGTGGCACAGGGGGAAGGATAAGAAATAGCAATGCTGGTCCTTGGCTCCAGTATTTAAACAAGCTGGCAGAATCAACTGACCAGTTTCTAGCCATGTATCCATGTGTTCTTTCAAGAACTTTGTCCTGAAGCTAAAATCCTCATTCGTTTCTCCTCCTTACTAACTCCTCTCTCAGACTTTAGCTTCAAGATCGGATAAAACTCCCTCTTTTTGCACCCTATCCCAAGCCAGAGTCTCTTTTCTCAGCTATTCAGCATATTCAGACAAGTCTAAGGAAACAGGTGAGTAGCCAGGTAATAGTTTGCTGACAGTAGGATGGCATTAGTACAGTCACATCTGCAGCTGGCTGGGAGAAGCTCCAGAAGRATTTCAAGAGCTGGTGCAACAGACAATGAAATGGCAGTTCAGTTTAACAGGAATAAATATAAAAAAATCTGAGTGGAAAACCCCGGCCCTAGCCCAGCTGTGCCCCAGTTAACACTCAGGCAAGAGATCTTCAGCTGCTGTGGATGCTCTTCATTCCCAGCTCTGCTGTGGCCAAAGTGGCAAACAGGATTTTGGGAATTGTATGGGCAAAAAAAAGAGAGTGAGTCAGCCTTATGCCACTGGATCTGTCTGCATAGAACTGTCCCCTTCTCAATGTGTCATCTCAAACAAMGAAGTCTTTGAAAGAGCAAGAAGAACAGCCAGCACTGAGGAGGAATTTGTGCTCAAAAAGGAATTAAATGGGACTGSTGGAACAGATGTTTGAGGGAATGTGACAGGAATGTGTAAATCATGAATGGTCTGGAAGAGAAGAGGGAAGTGATTGCTCACTGTTTCTCATAGGAAAGAAGTGTGGGACACACAGTGAATGTCTTGGGTCCCTCTGTCACACTGTGTATGAATTCAGTAGTGTTTCTCTCAGGGCAAGGAGCTRTGAAATCCAAAAGTAGAGGTAAACTCCAAAGTATGAGTGGCATCACTGGACACAATACATGCATAGACACTGGAGGATAGATTGGAAACTGGGAAGGTGGAGGAGGAATTTCCTTTACATTGGTTCTTTCTGCCTTTAGCATGTGCTGTTGGGGCACACGTCCTGACTCAGGACTTAAAATATCCTTAAGGCTCCAGGCCTCCTGCTGCAGTGTCTCACACTTGGTGTTTCTGGSCAGCAGTGAGCTCCAGAGAGTTGTGGCTGGACTGCTCTGGTGTCTGGGGCTGGTAACCAGACCTGTATCTCCTTTCTTCTCTCCACAGAAACATTAAAGACATTAAGAAGCAGATGGAGGCAAAGCGAGTGGAGCGGGTCCAGGCCATGCTGAGGAATACCAGTGACAAGGCTGCTCAAGAGAGGTGTGGGAGTTGTTCCTGGGCTCTGTCCATGCAGGATGCAGGGTCTGCTGCTGCCTTGGAAACTGAAAAAGTAGAACTTCACACCCAGTTACTCGCCTTATGGCTCAGTCAAATTTGAGTSGTGTTTTATTTGCCTTTCCTAAAATTACAGCAGCTTCTCCCTGTGGCAGGACAGTGTGGGGATGGAACACACCTGTTGCTCAGTGTGGCACTGATCAGTACTGACAAATGGGTTTCATGGAAGGAGAACAGCTGGATTTTACAGAGTTTCATACTTCTCTTTAAAGGTTGAAGAAAGAAATCAATAACTCCCACATTCAGGAAGTGGTGCAGACAGTCAAACGGGTAAGTTCTGGGCGGTCAGGCTCCCCCAGAAGCTCTGGGTTCTGCGGAGGGTGTTGGGGGAACTTGGTCAGGGCATTTGGAAGCCGTGGCTCAGGAACAATGGGAAAGCCTGGCAGGAGGAGAGACACCTCAAGGACTGCAGCTCTGCCCTTTGGAGACCCAGTGCCAGACAAAGTGAAGTCCATGTGTGGGTGTTTTCTGTCAGTGAGTGTCCTTGTGTGTGTGCCTGTGTCTCTGTGTCAGCATGTGAATCCGTGTATCTGTCCATGGCTGTGTGTGTGTCTGACTGGCCACGTGTGGCCATGTGCCCAGCTGTGTGTGGGCCCCTACCCCTGCAAGTGTCTGTGTGTGCCTGTCCATGTCTTTGTGTCTAGAGTCCATGTGCCCATGTGAATATCCATGTGTGTCCATGTCTCTGTCCAGGTGCCTCTGCATATCTGTGTCTGTATCCAGGTGTGTGGGTGTGTTTGTCTGTGTCCAGGTGTGTATATGTGTGTGTGGGTGGGTGTCTGAATCTGTGAGTCCATGTGTTTGTCTGTGTCCAGGTGTGTGTGTCCATGTGTGTGCGTGTGTGTGTTCGTCCCTTTCCAGGTGTGTTTGTCCCTTTCTGGGAGTGTTTGTCCATGTCCAGGTGGGTGAATCTGTGTGGCCGTGTGTCCATGTCCATCCGTGTGTGTCTATGTCCATGTTCTTGTGTGAGTCTGTGTGTCTATTTGTGTCCATGTGTGGGTGTGTGTGTCCAGCCATGTGAACCTGTGTGTAGGGGTGTGTCCATTGTATTTCTCTGTGCCTGTGTCTGACTGTGTGGTCATGTCTGTGTCCATGGCAATGTGTCTTTGTGCCCATGCATCTCTATGTTTCTATGTCTGTATGTCTGTGTCTCTGTGTACATATCTGTGTGTCCATCTCTGTGTTCATGTGTGTCCYTGTGAGTCCATGTGTGTGTSCRTGTTTGCACATATCTGTGTCCTTATGAGTCTGTGCATGTGTGTCCCTGTGTGCAAGGGTGTGCATGTGGTTGTGTCTGTGTGTCCCTGTGACTGGGAGTTTGTCTTGGCATGCCTGTGTATGTGTTTGTGTCCATGTGTGTGTTTGTGTCCATGTGTCTGGGTGGCTGTGTTAGTCTGTGCTCATGTCTGCCCATGTGTTCATCATGTATTTGTGTGTGTCTCCATTAGTGTGCATGTCCATGTGTCGGTCCCTACGTCCATCTCAGTCTGTGTGTATGTCCTTGTGCGAGTACATGTATTCCCATGTCTGTTTTTGTGTGCCTGTGTGTGCAGGTGTCTGTGGGKCCATGGATGTCTGTGCCCCTGTSCCCGTGTCCCCCATGTCCACGTGCACTCACCTGCCASGCTGTTGCAGTATCCCTGAATCCARGCATGAGGCTGGGCTGTGCCTGCTGCTCCAGGTAGCTCTGTTGGGCTGACTCTGGGCTGTCTAAAGCCTTTGCTTATAAAACTGGAACCTGAGGGGAGTTAATTTATTCTTTTCAAAGGTGTCAGAGAAGACTGGCAGGTTACAGCAGAAACTKGAGGAGAAGCAGGCAGCAAGTCTGCAATCCATCAAGGAGAGAGAAAGCCAGGTGAGGACAGCATTTAGGCTCAGGGCTGTTCTTGGCACAAGTCCAAACCCCTAGAGAATTGATCTTTATTGCCACCCTCAGCCCAACCACTCCCAGTGGTTGAGAAAGTGGATGAGGGGCCCACAGAGACCCAGAAGCACCAAGAGCTCACCCCAGAGCTCCTGGTCTCTCTGCTTGGTTCCAGTGTGTGAAATGACCTGACTTTCCATTTGCAGCTCCAGCAGCAGGTTGTGATGGAATATGAGGAGAAGCTGAGAGCTCTGAAGATGGAGGTTCAGGAGATAGTGAGGAGCTACACCAGAGCCAGCTTTCCTGGAGAGCCACAGACTGACAAGGAAGCAGGTCAAAGCATTCCTGAGGGAGAACAAGGCTCTCCAGACCAATTGGAAGCAAACATCCCAGTGGCAGAGGTGTCCAGGCTCACACTGACAATGACTGAGACCTTGGGAGCTGGAATGGATGTGGAGATAGAAGAGAGCATATTCTGAGATGAGTTCCTTACCGCTCATTGCAAAAATGTGTTTGGTGAAGTAACAACCAGCTTCACGAACTACTGCTCTCCCTTTCCATTCTGGGGAGTTCCTGAAATCCTGCAGGAATGTACCATGGTATCCCAGATATCTGGAAGTAGTCTGGAGAGCTCACCCTTCAGAGTACTTCACCCTCTGTCTTCTCCAGCCTGAGCTCYGAGGCATTTCAGCAGTGGGAAAGGGTCTGTGCCTGCAGCCCTGCTCTCTGTTGGCATCACAGCAGCAGCTACAGGAATATTTACTTTGCATTCAGACCAGTTTTTAGGGTCAGTTCCCTCATCATTCCTCACATGCACCCCTTCACATCAATCCAACTCATCCCAACATCTTCCACAACGTTCAATGAAACAGCAATAAAGCAAACMAAAAACCCTAAACACTGATAGAGACACCACAGGTGGGGTGGAGGTGGAAAGGGGGCTCAATCACAGTAAACCACACCAGGCTGTGGATGCTACAGGAGAACAGTTACACCTCAAGCTGCATTAATAAACAGTTACAAATGCTGCTATAAAACAACCAAACCCCAGCTCAAGCAGGTATGAGACAGGATATTCCAAGCCTAGTCTGAACACCCAACAAGAATCCACACCTCTCTGTGTTGTCACCAGAGTACTGGAATTAGGGATTGTACATTTCTGACCTATTTATTTTCTAAAAAAAAAAACAAAACAAAAAACCATTGCTTTTCTCAAACAATGGGGTCACTTGTTACTTAGCTGCAGTTAGCACATGTGTCTGTTTGTGACACTGTTATCCCCATTTATCCCCTGGACCCACGGCACTCCCCATTCTCCAGGGGAAGGGTGGGGTTTGTCTTACTAGACTCCACAATGTCAAATTCACCAGCCTCATTTGATTCAGGGTCATTTGGTTGCCACTGGTTAAAAAACAGGGGCCTCTAGACAATGATTTGTCCTGTTCCAAAATAAATGGAATAATAAACTACTGTAGTCAACATCAGAGGCCTGATGGAGGACAGCCACCATTACAGATAAACCAGTGTAACTGGGACATGACAGCACTGCCAGACTCCCTGTTTGATTCAGCAAATTGTTCATATAAATACCATGTGCCTTCTTCAAAGGACTCCTGGATGCTGATTGCCAGGGCTATGGCAGCAGGGAAAAGACTCCACAGCAGCAAAGCTGACAGGAGGGAAAATAAAAGGGAAGGATTCAGGGAAAACATGACAGAGAACAGCAGCAGACCCTGAGACACAAGTGTACTCTTGTAGAAAAGGAAAGATACTCAGAGAAAACACCATCTCTGAGCATAATAACACACTGAATAGGCTCTGAGCTCACCAGAGAAGAGGTTACACCTTGATGTACAGTCAGATCTCACTTAGCATACATGAAATCCTGAGCACTACTGCAATGCAAATTCCAAACCTGCTCTGTATCCTCCTTCTCCTGCCTTGTTCCTGGGGAATGAGCTGCTGGCCCTGGAGATGGAGCTTCAATCTTTCAGCTAATCTAGGTTTATCTCAGGATTTATGTTTTGATTCCACACTCATCTAAGTAATGGAGCAGTTAATTGGTGCTGTGCCATGCATAAACTGCAAGAGAGCAACGTAAGAAGCAGGAATTAAATTCCACACTGGGTAGGAAGATGGATCCTTTCTGCATTCCTCACAAATATGATAATGAGATTTTAAAATTTTATCAGATAATTGAATGCAATTTTTCCAGGGCCTTCCCTCACTGTGTTTTTAGCCAGATTTGGGCTAAAGTATAAAAAGGTGTTAAATGCTAAAACTTAAATGACTCCTGTCTCCAGGAAACCTTTGTTTCAGGACTTAGGATCCAGGCTCCTGCTCCACTCTCTTCTTGTTTTAGAAGCCACAGAACAGGAAAGTCAGACCAGAATCCAGGCTCACACTCCCATCTCTGAACTACAGACACATTTTTAAGCATCTCAGCACTATAACAGGCTTATGAATAAATCAAGAACTACTTTAATTTAAAACACAAGTGCAAAGGATTCACCACTACAGACGAGCAGGACTGTTTGTTTCAAATTATAAATCTTTTCCAAGCCCTGCKTTTTTGCATTAAAAAAGGAATATATCTGGAATACAGAAACATTTTACATCAAAAATTTTCCAGTGCAGCTAAGGAGGAGCTTAGCCAATTAATTTCAACCAACTCCACCAGTCCCAAACTTAGACATCCAGACTATACAACCTCTCTGCAGGCCATGGGGTGAGACTATTTCCTCCTTCAGCAGGTGTCTGAGCCAAGGGATGAACCACCCCCAGAGTTGTTCCCTCGGGGGTTGTTCCTCTCCCGTGGGCTACAGAGTGAACCTACATGCTCTGGGTGCCCACCCTTTGACAGCTGGCAGCAGTGCAGATGAATTCCATCCCAAATTATTTCAAGTAATCAACCGTGGCTTCAATTTTGAAGCAGGATCTGTATATGGAGCAAATAGCAGAGGACAGAAGTTATAAACATCTTTTGAAGAAAATGCAGTTCTGAGGTCAGTTTCTGAGACACAGCAGGACTGTCCTGAGAATAACTTAAATTCCAATATCTTGGTATCTGGAGTTTCAAAACAAGATCCCAGTTCCACATGTAGGAATATATTCTTGAGACCTCACAACAACACACACCATCACTGTACAATGTTAATACCAACGTAGAGTCCAATTACCTTGAGGATCTCACTGATCAGAGAGTGCAGCATACAAAATACCTAAAATTATGTGAAAATAACTGAAAGAGCTCTTTCAACAACCRAAAACCTTCCAGATGTAAAGGGATGATGGGGAAGGGCAGACCAATAGCCAGACAGCAGCACATGAACACAAAAATCAATCGTGGGATATGCAGGACAGCTCAAACTTTTCCAGTCAGTCTCCTGCAGCATCCCCAAAATGCTACCCAAAATGCTGCCTTAGGGCAGCATTTCTCAGCCTCTCCTGGGAGAAAGGACTGGGAAAGCAAGGTGCCTGGAAACCAATCAGAGGAACACGCTGTTCACATTCCAACCAGTACATGAGGTGTTGCAGATGGTGAATTTTCAACCATAAGATCCTGGTGGCAAGAGCACCTAGTCTTCATGGAGTCTCTTTGAGGCCTATATCCAAGGGTTTCCCCTCTCCAAAAGTTTAAAAACATGAAATGGATTCAAGATTGACCACTAAATACATACTCTGCAGCAAAAGAGAAGCATGTTGATGCAAGAGAGCCACTTAGAAACAAATATATACATATCACATCTGTTCCCTAAGGAAGAGTGTGAAGGTTTCTAGGTCCATGTTTCCCAAAGGTAATTAAAATCATGTGTGAAAAGGTCTCAGAGGAAAAAAAAAAAGTCAAGTCTTTGTGCATTGAGAGTTTAAAGGGGTCTGTGCCCCAAATGAGTCAGCTCACGGCTCCAGTGTACAATGAAGGAAACAAAGATCACATTTCTAAATGGGAAATACCTTTCCAGCTCAGTAGTCAGCAGCCAGGGCGTGCAGAAACTCACAGACATTCAGACACACAACTTCAGATTCCACTTTCGAATGCCATCCTTTGGCAGCAGTGATCCCCGAGCCATGGAATACCCGCTTTATCCTTGAGACAGACTTGGTCTCACTTAGATCTAGTCTGTATTGATTGTCTTCAGCAAAGGAGAAGCCACAGAAGGCTGAGGATGCACAGATAGGATTCACATTCGTCCTCCAAAACAGTCACTGGCAAGTTCCAAGCACCATTCACAGGTCAAGACTGCCTGGGCTCTTAATCTTTTCTATATATATATATTTTTTATAAACATTCCTTTTCCCTAGAGCTTCCCCTCATAAAGTCAGCAGGTGGAGGTGCGCTTCCTGTACTGTTGGATAAGGGGCACCAAGCACTCTGGAAGTCCTGTCTGGAGCAAAAAGGGGTGATCTAGAAGCTCCTGTGCCGTTGCTCTTTCCAAGGGATCCCGTGTCAGCATCCTTTCCAAGAAGTCTCTCAGAACTGGGGAGGTCTGTGAAAAAGCAAGCAACCAAGTCAACCCTGCCAAGGGACCAGGCACAGCTCATGCAACACCAGGCTGCCAAGATGGTTAAAAGGATCCTGCACATTCCCAATCTGCATCCCTGTTTTCCCAGCAATGTCACATGGATCACATGCTATGTTATAGACATAACTGTAGGCACAACACTTTGGTTGTTTTCTTTTAAATGAGCCACAGCCAGCTAAGACTGCCTGCCATGTCCTTCCATCTGGGTTACTTTTGCTTCCTGTTTTGTTACTTAAACCTTCAGGATTCCTGTTACCTGGGAATGTCACTTGGGTGGGAAGGGAGCATAAATCCATTATTTTACTGCCCACAGATTATGGAAAGGTAATATGGAATAGAATTATGGAATATAGATTATGGAATAGGATTCTCCAATAGGTTCTGAGAGCCTGAAAAACCCTCATGCTACCAGTACAAGAAGATGAAGAAGCTGCACAATAAGCACCAAAAAGCTGAATGACCTCACAGGTTTGTCCTTTGGAAGAGGTTTAAAAGCCTGGGAGTAGCCGGCCTCAGGCACCACTTCCACTTCAAGACCCTGCCTATCTCTGGCTGGTTTAATCCTCTACATTGTTAAAATGGAATAAAAAATGAACTTGCCATTTTCTTTTATGTATTTGTAACTTACCCATTTCTTTTCCCGACCATTTTCTCCACCTAGAAAGAACACATTCCAGAGCTCCAAGCCCTGGTGGGTACAAGGCCCCTGTCCTATCTTGGCTTTTTCTGGGAACCAAGGTGTTTGAGACATATTGTTCATAAGCAAGTACAGCTGGGACCAAGCAAGGGGGGTCCAAAGAAGGGGCTTGACCTGGGGGGAACTACATCACCACATCCTCCTAATTGGTGCTTTTTATAAATTATGCTAAATTCCTAAAATCTATAAAACTGTATTCACCACTGTGGGTGTGGGCTTTTGTGGATATTCTTCCATGACTGCTTCAATAAGGACCCACTTTTCTATTACCTCCTATACTAAAATCATCTTAAGTTTCATTTCTAGGCTGAAAAAGGCAACACCATATATTATTTTAATGCTGATAATTACATCCACAGCTGGTGGCAGGGCCAAGCAAGGTGTGACTTGGTCCAGGATGCCCAAGGCAGGGAAGCACCAGGTCCGGAATGTGACTGAAATTGTAATTAGTGTTGCAAAAGCAAAGAGGAAAGAACAGCTGTTGATGCTGGAGTGTGCACTGTTAGTTCAGCA
The DNA here is from genome assembly GCF_030028575.1 of Malurus melanocephalus. Classification (NCBI taxonomy): domain Eukaryota; kingdom Metazoa; phylum Chordata; class Aves; order Passeriformes; family Maluridae; genus Malurus; species Malurus melanocephalus. Next base: position 7,423 of record NW_026623809.1, on the reverse strand, counting down.
GTCTACTCTCTTAAATAATTCAGTTTGAGCAGCTGCAGAGGCTCTGATTAATTAGAAAGGCTGGGTAGCTCAGGATGCTGCAGAAGCTGTTTGATCTCAGAGGCCAGGCATGGAATGAAAGGATTGCTCTAAGAGGGCACCAAAAGGTGATCACTCTATTTCTTACATCACTGCTGCTTTTTCTTAAGAAACCACGAAGCCAAGTTCATGTTCCGAGCTGCTGCAGTTTTTAAACAAGCTCCTGTCTGTCCTGAGCTCTCCTGCTCTGACCATAGTGCAGCCTGTGCAGTCCTGAATGCCATGAAGCTGGAAACTCCCAAGAGCAAGGATTTTCCTGTTTCCTTCTCCAGAAGATGAGCTACTCTCCCCACATCAGCAAGCTGAGAACTGCAGGGTCTGCCTGAAGCAGCTCTGACTGCACTGTTCATGGCCAGGTGCCCTCACAGTGCCAGGGCTGTTTCCCTAAGCAGCCACTAGCTGTCAGCAGCAGCTTGCAGCCACCAAGACCCCGGGGCCAAAACTGTTCCCCAAGAAAACATGCCCTAGCAAGACCATTTCCACAGCCAGCTGTACTGGGAACAGCTGATACATTTGCCCACAATAACCCTCAGGCTTACAAGTGTTTGGCAGCATGCTCACCCTGTGGAAGTTTTTCAGTTTAGGAGGAGGGCTGTCACGGAGTCTCTTCATTGCCTGGACTGGAGAATCACTGAAGTAGGGGGGTTCTCCATCTACCATCTCTATCACCATGATCCCCATGGACCAGATATCCACCTGTGGGAGACAGTGGCACATCAATACACCCAACTCCAGAGCAGCTTTGTTCTGTTGCTTTCACAAAGACTACAACACCCACCCATGAAAAATGGTACCAAGAGAGTCAAACACTGACCCCCATTAATGCTCTTTGGCCTCTTGCAAAAGTTTAATAAAGTGAATTTTGCACCCAGGACTGAGCCACACTGGTGTTGCAACACATACAGGTGTGCAAGTAACGGCTTGTGCCACACCTGGTCGTTGGTAAACAAAACCATTCAATCTGCTGCCACCTGCCCAGAACTCCAGAGCTGCCATGTCTTCTTTCCCTGAGGTGAGCCCCTCAGAGCTCACATCTCCTCCTCTTCCTTTATGGCATCGATTTACTGATCCCTATCATGTCACAGGCTGCTCCTTGCTCACATCTGCTCACAACAGGTACAAGTCTAGGCCAAGCTTTAGGTGTAAGAATAGAATAGGTTTATGCCTCATTCATAGAAGCAGAACAATCTGGTTTTCTACTGATTTAGGAAATATTGATGTCATCGCCATCAAAGCTGTAATCATAGCTGGGTTTATATTTTAAATAGAATCTAGAGACTTCCTAGAAAAGCCAATAATTAGTTTCCTGTGACACTTCCGTACATTATTTGCTCTCTCTCCTGCTATTAGGGAGGTAGTCCCTTACCTCAGTGGTGTAGGGTATCCTTGCAATCACTTCTGGAGCCATCCAATAAGGAGTACCTACCAGGGACTTTCTTTTAGGTACATCTTTACTGATCTGAGCACAGAAACCAAAATCAGAGAGTTTGACCTGTACAAAGAGAAAAGCCACCAACCTTAAAAACAAGCCTCCAACAACATAAAGGGCAACACCACGGACAAAGAAGACAAAGGGAGTAAGAGGATGAGGGGCAAACAAGGGATTGGGAACAGAAAGGAAATAGAAGCTGTAGAAGAAGACAGGAAACAATTTGTCTGAGGAAACACACCCTCCCATCCAGCGTCAGAAGAATGGAGTCACTCTTGATGTCTCGGTGAATGACCCCCTGAGAGTGGAGATAGGACAGAGCCTGCAGCACCGACTCACACACTGTGGCAATCTGCTCCTCGTTCAGCCTGCAATTAGAGACAGGGGATTGAACAGTGCTGGGCAGAGCACTGTGCTCCTTCACAGGGGCACAGGGAGGTTAAAGCACAGATATTTTGGTTGCCCTATGACAATTACCATCTCACCTTTACCATTCTTCTACATCTGTTACTAGGGAAACATTTTTGACTTGATGGTTGGCGATTTCAAGTTGTCATAGGTTTAATACAGAGAAATTGCACTGTAAATTCTGTACCTAAATTAATTCTGCAAGATGCTGTTTCAAGCAGTTCTGACAAGCAGCAGTGCTGCTTGATGCCAAGGTGCTGCAGTAACTGGTGAGACAGCTTTTTTAAAGCAAACACAGTAAAGATATTATTCATAAAGCTTATTGTGCAACAGATAACACAGAACATCCACAGAACATCCAAATGTATCATTTGACAGCAAATACAGGGGTCCTTTGGGTGTTTCCTGCAGAGACCTGGGGTGCACTCACACCTAACTAAAGGTAGCACAGGCTACAAGCAGGGGAGACACTCCTGGTTTCTACCACTGTTAGCAGGTGGAATATGAGCACCAAGAACCTGCTCTTTAGAAGCTCCTGCTGTTTGGAATAGCAACACAAAAACCTTGTGAAAGTGGGAGAAATGAAAATTCTCTCCTGTACCTGGGAACAGTGACAGCTCTGCATATTTATACAGAGCAATGCTAAGAGTGAATTACTTGAAAGAATAGCTGAAGCACCCAATTTGAGTACTTCTGATTCTCAGGCTTTCTCTAGCAGTTGCTCTGAACAGCTCTCAGTTGAGGACAGAGAAATGGTATGTCCTCAAATTCAGGTCTGCAAGTGGGCCTGAGGAGAAGACAGCACTCAGCTGTGCAGTGAACCAACACCTTCTAAACCCGTAACAATTGCTACATCATCAGATGAGAAATCTGCACTCCTGCTACTTGTCTGGTATCTTCCAAACCAGGACAGCTGTGTGTTGTAGCTACACTGTGCCACACTGCTGGCAACTAAATCTGAATGGAGTCAGGGGCTACTTCTGCCTTTATGATTTAACCTGAAAAGGGAGAGGGACAAAGGCTACCTGTGGGGCTTCCCAGAATACAACCCAATGTTTTTAGGAGCACTGCTTTTCATTTCATAGTGCCTGAACTGATCCACCTGAAAGCCCTGTGGCTCTCGAAGATCACACATCTAGAGGTGCATTTTCATCCTGTCACGCATGGAATTTGATTTCAGTCAAGTGACTGCATAAGGTAAAAACAGATTACTGGAGGATTACCTCACTCCTGGAGATGTAAATCACTTATCCCCCTCAGCAAATGTTTAATGACTGCACTGAGGGTATTTTCCTCCCTAGGAAAAACTGATAAAGGCTTGCAGCATACTTCTTTTAAATGTTATGGCTATAACAGATCCTAGTTCCATCAGGTGGAAAAACAAGCACCCATTAACAGGTTCAAAGGAAGCTTCTTAAAACAAATCTAGGCTGAGGTCTCACTGGTGGATATAAACACACAGACCCTTCACAAACCTCTTCAGCATTTTTTATCTGTAATCCCAGTACCAGCTGAGAGCTACAAGAGTTTCACTGGCCCTACAAGCTGTAACTCAGCACTCCTCAGGATTAAAGGTTGGCTTTCAGACCCTGAGATGCCTCTGAATTCTGGAAGGCCTGCCCAGATAAATGTCTCCAGGACACTCCTTCCAGGTCAGATTGTGGAAGCTACAGAAAACAATGTGGCTCTTGACACCTATCAAAATCAACACAGGTGTGCTTCCAAAACACAGAATTCAACAGAGGAAGACACATGCCTTAAATCCACCAAACAGAGCAAGACACATGCCTTAAATCCACCAAACAGAGCAAGACACATGCCTTAAATCTGCCACAGGATCTAGGCCAAGCACATAGGTATGTTATGATATATTAAACATATATTATGATTTTTAAAATACTGAATGCAATTAGTGTTATCAATACTTCTAATTGTAATCCAACCAAGATCCTGAATATTCCAAAAAGAAACTCATCCTACAGACTTTTCTTGGTCAGTGTTTCCACTGGCATTCCCTGCACCAGTTTCCAGCCTTGCAGGACTGCTCTAAAGCAGGAGGAGCGTGCTCCAGAGTCATGGATATGACACGATCACCACAACTGCACCATCAGAACACCTTGTGAGAGGGACTAGAGGCCATCTAAAAACAACTTCTTTGCCCTACAGATATGTTTTGGGCATTAATGAATATGAAGCAGTGTAGATAAGGAACAAATTTAGGAGAGTGTCCAGTAGTTGCTATCTTTAGGCAATGAAACTTGGGAAGGAGGCCAGATCTCAAGGCTCTGATGCACTTCTCCAGGGGAGGTAGTGAGGTTGAATTTGTGGCTAAGGTTGCACCACTGAAAACTATTTCTGCATGCTCTTTAATACTTATTCAATGAACTTCCTGGCCAGGATTCAACAGATGTAGTAAACAACAGTTTTTATGAGAACTGTGTTTTACAGGGAAGGTCATCAGGGAGATGTCTGGTGGGGATCTAAAGGGATCAGTACTTTAAGTTGGTTCCTTGTACATCAGAGCTATTAGCACATATTTCAAATGGATAACAATTATAAACCATAGTTGTCCCAGGGCACGCTGCAAATACACAATCTCTGAGGGATACTATTCACCCCAGAAAGCCCCACTCTGCTGCTCCTTCTCTCACAAGCTGGTATCTGGGATTTTGCTTTGTACCTGATCTGAGACACGATGTCTGTGAGGGCTCCTCCCTGCAGGAACTCCATCAGCACCCAGAGCTCCTCTCCCACGAGGTAGCTCTTGTACATCTCCACGACATTGACGTGTTGATAGTCCCTCATTATCACCACCTGCAAAAACACAGTGGACAAATGACCACCACAAAAAATCGGTCACAACACTTCATCTTCTCCAACCAAGCGAGCACACAGAGCCCTGTGAGCACAGAGCAGAACCTCCATCCCACCAGCAGCAGTTCTTGGTACAAACATAACGCTCCTAAAAGGAAGCTGCTCGTGCTCTTCCCTTCCTTTTGCCACGCTGACTTTTCCAATGCAGACAGCAGAATCCCCCTGTCATCAGCACACTCACCTCATTGAACAGGAGCTCCCGGCGCTGCTGCTTCCTCAGATCCATCATTTTCACGGCCACCTGGCGCCCTGAGTGCTTCTCCCGAGCGATGCACACGATTCCTGTCGAGCCTTCCCCGATCTTGACGTAATTCTCCAGCATTGTCCTGGGATCTCCCTGGTCCACAACCATCCTGAGAGCAGCTTTGAACTGCTCGTGGGTCACAACCACGGGGTCCTCGCTGGCCGGCTGCCCCTTCCCAGCAGAGTCCTGGGGCAGGTGGAGGTTGCTGGAACTGGTCTGGGTCTGCCGGTTCCTGGGGGATCCTGCTGGGGAGGGCCGGCCTGGTGGCACTGCCACAGCCTTCTCTGCTGTTGGGGACTTCTGGGGGGTGCCAGCTTCGGGGATCATCCTGGGGAACTCAGATGTGGGTGGGTCTGGAGGCAGAGACTGGGCTTTGACTGCAGGGCTCTGGGGGGAACCCCACTGCTGGGGCTTGAAGAAAGCATTAGGCTTGGAGAATAACAAAGAAGAAAGTGGCAGAAAGTTGGATTAAGAAGGTGAAGGATCAATTCCATATTATCCCACTCTGCCCTAGCACACCTTGGAGCAGACTGGAGTCAAGAGCTTGGTTCTTGTCTCCAGGTCTGGCTTGGATGAAGATCTCCTTAGATGCACATCTTCAAGAATCCCTTAGGGAATGGGTGCTAAGCTTTAGGGGCCTCCAAACTGAGGCAGTTTAAAGAGAACTTTTTAAAGCACATGCTTTCAAAAAAACCACCAAGACACAAAACCCACAGAAAAAAAAACCCAGCTGCTAAAAAGCATTCCAACCTTGCCACCAAAACTCAGGGGCAACCTGTGCTGCAGAGAATTTGAAAATCCTTTATCCCTCTGTGCCTCTGATCTTCCTTTGTATAAAAGGAAAGGGGATTCATGCCAAGGCTGTAAATCACTTTGATGTCTTGGCCTAATTCCCTTTGGGTAATTACACTCTGCCTACTGAAAACACTCTCTGCACTTTCCACTGGTACCTGCAGAGCATTCCTGTCAATCAGGCATGGAATTAACCCTCTGCTCTGGGAAAAGCACCAGGAACCAGACAGCTGGAGGCAGCCAACGTGAGACTGCAGCCACACAGAGCCACCTGCCACCACACTGGCCAAAGTGAATTTGGATTAGCAGTGCTCAAGGTTTTTGGAGACCTCCCACTCAAATGCCAAGCAGGCCCAACCCTGTTTAGTGCAGGAGATGCAGTAAGATCACAGCCTGTGGGAATGTGGCTTCAGGATACGCATTCCCATGCTAGGAAGGATAAATCATCTTGCACTAATCCTCTCTCTGAAAATGCTGATTAATTAAAATTCAGCAACATTTAGCAGGTGGGGTACAAAATACATTGTATATGTACATGTGTATATGTAAAATAAACATATACATACAAATATATGTAAAATAATACTGGATCTGTCAAAGAAGCAACTTCAGAAAGAGCAAGCCCATCATTTACATTATAGGGCAAAATAAAAACTTCAAAGCAAAAGCTTTTTCTCTCTCAAAGTTCAGAGAGATTATTAATAAAGTTAATAATATAGAGATGGGAACCGAAAACTGCCAATCGAGAATTTTTTACAAGAGCACTCATTTTCCCTGGCTCAGACAGAAAATAATTGTGTGGGATTTAATTCTATGCACTTTGGGTTTTAATCAAGGATTTTTGTCAAGAGCAGAATCTGCATAAGCCTCACACACAGAGAGGCCCTGGAAAACACAATTTAGTGGCATCAGGGCGCAGCATAAACACAACTGCCTGTCAGGAGTTCCTTCCTCTCCGTACACCAGCTCCACCCCTGCAGTCCTGTGCTGACATGCTCACAGCAACACAGAATTTATTTCCCAAATCTTGTTTTGTCTCAGGAGAGAAAAAAAAAGCCCGTTTTACATAACCCAGAGCATGCGGAAGGGCGCACAACACGCGTGCAAGCTCACACAGGTTTGTTTAACCACATGAAAGTCTGTGATCTGATCACTTGTCTGTGATCTGACAGTCCCCACATACATGTTTCCAGTTTTGGGACATTTTGAGGTGTCACTGATTCTCCCACTCCTTCCCTTTGGATGGGGTTGAAAGGATGGTACACTCAAACTTCCCATGTTCACCTCCCCATTTGCAGGCAGCTGCCCAGCAAAGTGGGGGATGCTCCATCTCTGAAGTGTTCAAGGTCAGGTTGGAGCAGTCTGATGTCCCTGCCCATAGCAGGGCGTGGAACCCAACGGACATCAAGGTCTGTTCCAACCAAAACCARTCTGGGATTCCATGATCCAGTTACATCCCTGTCCCTTTCACCTTGCAATTACACATTTCTTACACATCATCATTCCCTTCAGAGATGGAGACCCAAGTTTGCATCACCAGAAGCTGGTAAGAACACCTTAGATAAACAACTCCCAGCAATGGCACAGATCCCTCACTG